>NW_008332087.1:2351712-2431067 GCF_000622305.1 Nannospalax galili
GCATGGTATGGATACATTTATCTATATGCTGGCAAAACACTCATGCTCATAAATTAAAAATATGCTCCAAAAATAACTTTCAGTAATCCACGAAGAAAGGCAGTAGCTTTCCATCTGTAGTGAACAGGTGTGCTGTCTCTAACATACCAAGACAGTTAATGGGCAAGTCAGGCTTAAGCATAATCTGCTAGGTCTTGTATTGTTTCTCTTTTCCTTTTAGAAAAATATCCTTGCACATTTCATTCTTTGTGGTAAAACGATTTAAGAAAAAAAGCTTTGTGAATTTACCTGTGGATGTGCATGACGATCATTGGACCAGGAGCATCATTAGTGGAAGCCTGGGAGATGTGCAGGTTCTCTGCTCCTGCCCCTCATTCATGAATCCCAGACTCCAAACCTCCTGTGATGGGGTCTAGCAAGCTATTGGAAGCCTCCAAGTGATTCTAATCACTAATGTTTGACAGCCACCACTGCTGAGGAATATCTCTAAAACTTCAATGTGTATCGTCAATTCGAAATCTTGTAAATGGCAGACTCTGGGCCTTACTCCAGAGATTAAGCAGATTGTATCTGGTTGCAGATGGTGCCTGGGGGCTGTAGAAGTGCATGTTTCTCAAGCTCCCAAGCAATACTAATGCTGCTGCCAGGAGCTCCCCACTCAGAGGAATGGGGCTGAAGAGGCGTTGAAGTCTCTTAATGCTGACCACTGAGTTGATGAACTACTTCATCTTTTCAGCCAAGCAGTAACTTGCTATTTCTTTTGCTGAGGAGATTCACACATTGTGTTTTGACCATGAGGTGGTGATAATGAAGGGGAAATAGCAAGAAAGAAAATGACCTTTGATCTGTAGTTAGTATTTGGTTCATGATCCTGTAGAAATGAATACAGAAGGGTAATTGAACATAACGGTTAATCCCAAAGTATGACGCCCCCAACTGTGATAAGATGGGACACTTCCACTGCTTATGATAGCTAGGTTTTCACTCCCAGCTTTCTGATAAGAGAAGAAAACCGACACGGAGAAGTAGGCTGATCATGACGGATCTCTGACAGTGGCTAGAGAGATGCAATGTTATCCTAGTTGCCATTGAAGAGAAGTGAGATTTTTAATATGCAACTATGTAGCAAGGAAAATTGCCATTAATATAAAATATACCCAGTAAAAATGATTTTCTCAAATACTCCTTAATAACCACAGGAGTAATATGGAAATGCTCTGATTACTAGGTTAGGCATCCACCTCAGAAAAGTTTTGTAACTTGCTCAAAATCATGGTGCTCATTAAAGAACAACTTGAGGAGTCCATCTGCCTCTGCAAGGTACAAGCCTGCTGCTCTTTCCTTCATGTCACTGACAATGAAGGCATGAGTCCTTCCATGGCAACCTTGGCTCTTCTTAACCTGCTCTGCTCCAGGGGCATTCCTATTTGCCTATCCTCTGACCAATAATCAGGGAGTGAAAAGGTCTCCTTCCCGTTGAAGGCATTTCTGTTTCTACCTGTAGTAGCTACTTATCTCGTTTATGACAAAACACCTGAAACAAAACTCATGGAAAAAAGGGTCTATTTTAACTCATAGTTTGAGGATACTGTCCATCATGGTGGGGGAATTATATTTGGGTGAGAGGCTCTAGCTGTGGTGACAAGAGCAGCTGCCACAGTGTGTTCACAGTCAGGAGACAGAGACAGATAAATGCTGGCATTCAACTTGCTTTTTCCTTTCACCTTTTATACAGTCAAGGGCCTCACCCTGTGGGATGATACCACCCACATTCAGGGTGAGTTGTCCATCTACATCTACAGATACTTTCAGAAATCTATGTCCTAGGTAATTCTGAACCTGTCAAGTGGACAATGAAGATTAGCCTTCATATTAGTTTTCCTAGGAAGAAAAAAACAGTGAAGATATCAAGTTTGATATACCAATGAGGAAAAATTATAGACAATGCCAACCTCCACCCCGGTGGACCCATGTGTCTGGGTGGGAAAGAGAGGACAAGTGCAGTGGGGAGTGCTGGTGGTCCTCATCCGAACTCAGTTTCCTCATTTGATCATTAGGAATAACCATATCTCTCAGGGCAGGGCCATGATACAGCAAAAGGCATTAGTGAGTAGGCATTTTATTCTTATGTTTATTTCCTATGGTAATAAATAAGCTGTCAAAAGAACTCAGCAGATTATAAATCAATAGGTAATTTTGAGAAATACTATTATATAGGATTAAGACAAAGAATTCAGTGAGCATACTGAACCAAATTATGATTCCCCGCGATACCCCAAATACGCCCACCTCTCAATCCCCGAACCTATGGATGTGACTTTATTGGTAACAACAGTCATTGCAGATGTAATTAGGGATCCTGAGATGAAATCATCCTGGATCATCTCTATGAGCTCCATGTACAATAATAATTCTCTCTCCATGTAAGAGCCACAGAGACAGAAGTCTTGTAAAGACAGAGGCAGAGGCTGGAGTGACATAAACACTTGCCATAAGCAAAGTTCTGCTGGCAACTACGAGAAGTTGGAAGAGGCTAGGAAAGATTCTCTCCTAGAGCTTCAGAGAGATGCAAAACCATGAAAGAATGATGATCTGCACCTCTGAGCAGCCTTGTTTCAGGGAATTTGTTAAAGCAGCCACAGGAAACTAATACAGCGCACACGAGGAACTGAAAGCATTTTGTTTCCTTTCCAGGGAATTAAAAGCTGGCACACAGACAAGTCTTAAGTCTTTCAAGTAGGAAAACTTTACCTCTGGCATATTTCCATCTCCCTAGGTGCAGTGGTGAGAAGGCAGATGAGATTTCAACTCCTTTTCAGGCTCATTTTTTTTTTTCTGTCAGCGCCTATACTCTGTGTTTGAGTTAGCCTACTTCCTCTTCCGTTAGAAGTCCTGCCCCATGCCCCACTCCTGTGTTAGAAAAGTTCTGAGCAAGTCAGCAGAACTGAACATCATGCCTGCATCTGTCTTAGGCTGATGCTTTAGAACAGAGCTCAAGTAATTTCTAGTGAGAATAATCTTAGGGGTAACGCAAGTGGGGAGTAGGGAGAAGAGGAGAAGCTCGGCAAAAGAGGTGAGCTTCTGTGTGGTCTAACCTGCAGCCTGTAATGGTGCAAAGGAGAAATGTCCTCCATCTGTTCATGTATTTAACACACTTAGTCCCCAGTTAGCAGCAGTTTGGGGATGTTATGGGGATGTGCAGACTTGCTAGAGGAAATACATCACTGGGGATGGGTATTGAGGGTTTACAGTCTCCCCCCACTTCTACTTCTCTCTCTGAGTAGATGGAAATATAACTATTCAGCTCCTGCTACCAGCTGCCATGCCCTTCCTGCCATTAAGTACTCACCCTCTGGAGCAATAAGACAATATTAATTCGTTCTTCTATAAGTCACCTTTGGTCATTGTGCTTCATCATAGCAGCAGAAAAGTAACTTATGCATAGCCTGATCCCACCCAGGATGACTGAGTTAAGTATTTCTGTTTGTTTGTTTGTTTTTCTAATGGAGAAGCTTTTTAATAGAGAAACTTTAGACTGGCAGCAAGACTGTGAAGAAGGTACTAAGAGTTATTAAGTACTACCTCCCCCAGGGTTAGCTCCTGGTCCACAGTGGAAATTTTCTACAGTTGATGAATTTAACTGGCACACCAGAAGCCCACAGTGTGTATCCCTTGGCTCCCTGTTGATATTGTATGGCAAATGGGTTTTTGTAAACATATATTGATGTGTGTTTGCCATTTTATCCCTCAGAGTATTCTCTCTCCCTTACAATCTTGCATCCTGCTTATTCATCCTACATGCTACTGCTTCCTGGAAACCATTGATCTTTTTACTGTTTCCATAGTTCTGTCTTTCTTCAAATATCACATGGTTAGAATTATGCCATATAATGCCTTGACAGATTAGCTAGGTTTTTTTCCACTTAAAAGTATGCATTTCAAAGTTCTTGTGAGTCTTTTGATTGCTTGCTAGTTCATTTGCTTTTAGTGCTATTCTTTAGCATTGCAATGTCATATTACAGCAACACCTGAATCAAAACAGCCTGACTTTTAGCACTCATTTTAACCAAGAGCCCAACCTGTTCTGAGAACCCATTCTTTCTGATTCCCTGTGGAATTGTGCTCTAAAACAAAAGACTTGCTCTTTATTAAAAATCTCCATGGGGAAGTAAAAGCAGACCTTTATCTTATTAGAGAAGGATTTTGCCTTTCCTGACCTCTGCTGACTTAGAACAGCATGCACAAGCACCAATAGATGTTACCAATCTAATCCCATCTATGGTTTGCAAAACAAATGGGATAATACTTGCTAATTTCAACAAATATCCACTGCTTGCAGCAATTTTGCTATTCATAACATATACACATACATTGTTTTGGATGAAGGGCAAAGAAGGCATTAAAGCTATATGTTTAGGTTACAAATGGTGCCCAAGGCTAATAATTTATTTTACATTATAAGCAAGCTTAAATAGTGCTAAATGGTCTCAAAATATAAGATTAAAAAGTTTTGATTATAAGGTTAGGTAAAAGCCATTTGTCAAAGCCACTCCCACAAAATTCCTTAAGTTTATCTATGGACTCTCTGAAAGACAGTTTGATTCCTTCCAAGTTTTAGCAATAATGACTAATCCTGCAATACACATTCATGTGCAGGTTTTTCTGTATGCGCAAAGCTTTTTATTTATTTAGACAAATGCTTCAGGGCAGGACTACTGAATCATATGGAAAATGAATCCCAAATAGTCTTTTAGTTCTGTTCTCCTAGAGTCCCAGGTCGTTAGTAACCTCGTTGGAGAGAAAGTCCTAAAGACTATATTTCCTTATCCCCATGGTATTTTTATAACTTTGATCATCAGCATTTAGGTTTACCTGAGTAAGACTCTGAATCTTATATCTAAAAGATGGAGAGTGAAAACAGATAGCCCCAAAACACACCAGGATACTTTGTACATGGATGATGAATGTTTGAAATGTAAAAACAACCCATTACCCATTTACACAGCACATTAATACTTACACTTAAAGTCACTGGTTAAATCTCCAGTAACTCAGGAATAATAAGAAACATCCATCTATTTATTCATTGAACATTGTTAATTCAGCATATTAACTTGTTAATGATTGTCTCAGACATATTAGGTGTTCATAAAGATCTTACAGCCTGGGCTGGAGAGATGGCTTAGTCTTTAAGAGCACTGGCTGTTCTTGAAGAGCACTGGGGTTTGAATGCCAGCACCAACAAGGCAGCTAACGACCCTCTGTAACTCCAGTTGCAGGGGATCTGACACCCCCTTCTGCCCTCTGCAGGCATTGCATGATATGGGTGCATTTACGTATATATAGGCAATATACTCATGCACATAAATTTTTTAAAAAGATCATACAGCCTTGCAGGAGAGACAAACAATGAGATAACAAGTCCATTAAGCAGTTAACTGGATGCTGAGGCAAGGAGTTTGATGGTGAAGGTATTAACTTGCAGTTAAACCTAGAAACTGGACTGGAGAAAGGTTTTCCCCTGGGAGTTAGAAAATATTAATTTGAAGAGGAAGTAGAAGATGGTAAATACAGAGGTCACATGATCAAATTCAGAGTTTGGACTGTGAGAACATCACTTTGTGGTATACAAGACAGATAGGAGTGGAACAGAGAAAGTGCACATAAGCTAGCACAACTCCCAGGCATCCCACATTCTGGTCTACAATGGTGGCACTGTGCATGGAAAAAAGACAGAGGCTTTCATAAGTTATTAAAGAGATAAAGTCTGAAGAGCTTGGTGATAGATTGGCTACCTAGCATTCAGAATAACTCCAAGTTTCCTAGTTTGTCTGATGGGAAGAACGAGATTTAAAAAACAAAAAATTCTGAGGGAAGACTACCTTTAGGCAATAGAGATAGGGAGTTAGCTTTGATTATGAATTGAGGTCAGTTTTACTTTGAGGGGTCTTTGAGTAATATAATGAATCTAATAGACCTTACACTTGGTCCTTCCCTAGCAAATGACTCGTGCGCCATCCCTCAGGGGTGTGAGGAGCAGCGCTGCGAGGAGGATGTCTTCCCCCTGGCCATGAACTACCTGGATCGCTACCTGTCCTGCGTCCCCACGAGGAAGGCGCAGTTGCAGCTCGTCGGTACCGTCTGCCTTTTGCTGGCCTCCAAGCTGCGCGAGACCACTCCCCTAACTATCGAGAAGCTTTGCATCTTCACGGACCAAGCGGTGGCTCCCTGGCAGTTGCGGGTGCGTGTGGACACCCCCGTCCCCCGACTCGCAACACAGTGTCTTGTTATATACTAAACTTAAAAAAAAAAAGGAAAGCCAAACTCAAACTCACACCTTCACCCTGCAACCAAACCTCCCTCCGCCCCGGGCTAGCAATTCGGAAGGTTATCAGAAACCACAACATATAAAGAGAAAATAGCAAACACTACATCTTCAGAAATATGTGTTGTTGATGCTCTTTGAGTAAGGCTTATCTTACAAATGAGATAGAAAGGGAGGGAGAGATTAGGGAGGCAGCCCAGGGAAACCTGATATCATGACTTCAGAAGGGTTGAGCTGTCAGAAAGAAGGGAGATAAACACATACACACACACACACACACACACACACATATGTATGTCTATACATACATATGTATATATTATAATTTTATAAAACCTATGTAAGGAAATGAAAACCAAAACACCTACCACAATGAAATAAGCACTTTGTGTGCTTCCTTTAGCACTTTATGTAAATTATTCTTATTGGCATCACAATATCACTTGAACAGACAGGAACCGAAGACTCAGAGAATCACATTGTTTTCATACGGCCAATCATCTATAAATGGAAAAATCAGGGCACAAAACCTACTTTGTTTGATTTTAAAATTTATATTCCTTCTCCTTCTATACAGTACCTGATAAATGCATCAGTAAGAATGTTGCTTTAGACAAAAAACAGAACTGCATATATTTAGATGTTCCTAAGAGGTCAGAGAATTTTAGATGAGGAATGTCAAACGTATTTCACACAGAACCTGGGATTTGATCTTGGTCTTGAAAGATTATGAGAATTTATGTCAGAGTTTAGTAAATCCCTGGCTCATGTCTAGCCCACTACTTATTTGTGTAGTTAAAAATATGTTTTACCTGTTTTTAAATGTACAATGTGAAAAAGGCTGTTAACATTTCAAACATGAATAATTGTTCAATTTTACCTTGTGGTCCACATATCTTTATTGTCTTCTTTTCTATAGAAAAATATTGCTGAATTCTGATTCAGAGAAATAAATGGGGTGGGGCTACAGGTCAGAACAACTTGATGAGTCCAAATCTGAAGAACCAAGAGTGTTGGGGACACAGGAAGCCCAGCCCCTTTGGACAGGCCACAGAGCATCTCTGATACCAGGCAAAGAGGTTTGGTCAAATATTTTGCTACATAAAGATCTGTATAATTATCTCTTCCATTAGATTTTGAGGCTGTTCTGGGCAGCACTGTTTTTCCTACCTGTGTGCTCAGTAGATTCTCTCACATCACTGATCAGAGACTAGGGCTTAATCAATGCAAGTTAATAAACAGTCTCTTGCCATGTGGGCAAGCTAATTAATCATTTCCAATGTCCTTCCCGATTTGATAATCACACACAGACAACCACAGCCTTCCTTGGGATGGTGCTTTACACTCTGAGGAACAACAAAGTGTGTTCATCTTTCGGCACAAATGATGGGAAAACGGAGAGGAGCAAAACTGCCCAGCAGCTTCCTGTGCCTGGTGTATCCAATTACAGTACCAGAAAAGGTTGGCCAATTTGAATGTGGGAGTGCAAACTTGTAGCTGGTTTATGCCATTTTAAACAAGACAGCGTTGCCCACGTTGGAAATAAGGATGTTCAGCTTGCAATAAAATCTCTTTGCAGCCCAAAGCGAGCCTGGGGACTCAAAGCGGGTGTAATCAACGGGTGATTGATGAGACGTCGGAGATTCAGGCCCTGCGTGTAGCGCATCTAGTCACTGAGGACCTGAATGTTTGTCATAATGTCGCAGCACCTGCTGCTGACTGATCCTGGGATGCAGGACCGCATTGGGGTAACGGATGCATGCACCTGATGGACATGGCTCCTCCTCCCCCAGTACTTGGCGGGTTCTCAGAAGACAGCGGGCACCTGCCATCCGGAAAGACAAAATGGAATCACTCGGGGGCAGGCAGTGTGAGGAGGGGGGAGATGGCATCTCCCTGATGCCAGACGAGGAAGAACAGGTGCTCCTCCCAGGGCGGCTGCTGCTTGCAGGGCCCTGGCGGCGGGCCACGCTGGCACAGGCGGGCCTCTTGGCAGCAGAGAGGCTATGGAGTCACCGCTGAGAAGCATTCTGTCCCCTAGCAGCCCAGTAATTCCAAGCATCCAGGAGACTGATATAAACAGCCTGGTCGCCCGGCTTTCTGGGAGAAGAAAATGTATGCTTCCTCTACAAGAAATGATTTTTTACGATCCCCAGCCTGCACCCTCAATCCTGCAGTGAACAATCGACTCGCCAACTAATTCGATTGTTTCCTCTCTTGGCATTTGCAAGACATAGATTTTTCTGTTCTTTCTCTCTGCCAAGTGTGCCTCTTAGGAAGCACTCTGGGAGGGTACTTGTAACTCCACACAGTTTGATTCGAGAAAGAAAGTCAAAGAGACGTGATTCTTCATAGCAATCATTTGTTTAAAAAATAAAACTATGTAAATCAAGCTAGTATGTCCACAATTTAGTGAGAGGGTCGGATTGGGAGATTACTCACCAGTGGGCCTGCCGGGAAAATGGCTGAGGCATTTCGTCTTCCAGGTTGACGATTTGATCTTTACCTCTGTGCCACACTCAGAGGTCCAAAAGTTTTTCTTAGGGAGGGAGCTTGTAAGTCTCAGAAGAAGGGTGCTCACCTATCAAGAAACATCACTTGCCACCTATGGTGGCCTGTGATCCCAACACTAAACTGGCCAAGGCAGAAGGATCACCAGTATGGCCTGGCATCCTGTCATTACAAATGCATTCATGATTTCCAGAATTTCCAATAAATAAAACCACATAGATTGTCATCTTTTTGTCTGTCCTTGCTTAATCAGAATGATATTTTTAGGATATCCATGTAATAGTACATACCGGGAGTGTGCATCACCACCAGGTTCCACTGTGTGGCTAACAATCCATTATATAGCAGCATAAGCCATTTATGCCTTCGTGGGTTAAAAGATATTTGGATTGTTTTTAGTTTGTGGCTTATGAATTAAAGTGGGAGTGAATATTCCTATATATTTTGCTGGCTGGGTATACATTTCTATTTCTGTTGGGTAAATAAAATATCTAAGAGTAAAATTAATGGCTAGTAGGAAAGATGAATGAGATCAACATTATTAGGAACCACCAAAATAATTTGGCAAAAGAGGTGCCAAATTTTTACCCTCAACAGCTGTATTCAAGAATTTCAGTCACTCCAGATGCTTCCCAATCCTTGCTATCACAAGCCTTTATTGCTTTAGCCGTTGCAATGGGTGAGGAATATCTCCCTACAAACTTCCCAAAGCTGTAGTTTTCTGGATCCCTAGTCCTAAATTGTAAGAATCTCAGCTGGGCTGTGAAAGGCAGGAAATGCATGAGGAAGAAGGTTTATATTTAGATTCAGTCTGCATATTTCCATTTTAAAAGAAAACCCCCAAACAGTAATTTGAGTTCAAAATTCCTCCCAAGGAGTCTAGTTTCCCTAACAGCTGTTTATAAATATTTACCTTCACATTTTTAACAATGACAATGTATACAAGCACAAATACCAGGAGCTTTAAGGTATAAATATTCATCACAGAGGTTGACAGTTGTTTCTGTGTAGGACACAGAATCCTGCCTTTACATTTACATCTGTGGAAGTCTTTCTGGGCTTCTTGGTTTGGGTTCCTCCTTTGGTAGGTATGTGATATAAGACAAGTTACTTTGCTTCTGTAATGAAGCATAATACTATCTTTGATGCACTGGAACTATAATGAATCTACTCCTGGGCATACATCTAAAACATGAAGCCCACAGTCTGGCACATGGGAGGTGCATAATAAATGGAAAATATTAAAAAAGCTTATTTTCAGAGAAGATTTAGCCTCCCTTATTCTCCTTTCCTCCATCCAACATAACAACAGAGCTGTTCTCGTGACGTAAGAGCACCAGAATAATGTGCCAAGGGGTGCGTGGGCATCAGGAGCATGGCATAATTCCAGCTTCTAAAAGAAACTCTCAGGATGTGTGTCCTTAGAGAACAAAACCTAAAGGGATTGACAAAACCTTTGACACTTCATTCAAACTTGTGTGATGTTCCTGAAATTGTGTACAAAATACATGAGAACTTTCTTCTGGAATCTGCAGCTTATAGCAAGTACTTCTAGTGGCCTGGACTCTCAGGCTTTTGGAGGGGCCATGGCGTAATTGCATGCTATGGAGAAGATCTGGAAGAATTAAAGTTTAGGACTGAGTTTTAGCCCCATGTCTAATGACTAATTGTTTCTGACTGAGTGACTTAAATGTGACTCCTTTAAGCCTCAGATTCTACACCCTTAAAATGGGCATAATGATATCTTTCTCATGCCTCATAGGATCATTGAGAAGAAGAAACGTATGATGTGTTTGTTACCTGGGAAATGGTACCCGATATATACCAAACAACTATTTGTTCTCTTCCCCTCCACTTATTCAGCTTCTTCACAACAGTGCAAAGCAGACTGAGCCTCTGAAAAGCAGCAAATGACTACAGGAGAGACGACATATCAGGACTTTTCAGACTTTTCCACTTAGAATGAATATATCACATCTTTGGAAAAGTGTAATTCTGGAATCACGTACAAGAGAACATGGACGAAATCATGTGAGGAGGTAAAATTGTTTCTCTTTCATTAGAAAATCCTTTTAAGTAACAAATCATTAAATTAGTTGGTAAATCCAGGGCCTCTCTCTCTCTCTCTTTTAATTTCTATCTCTCCCTGTGTCTCATGTTTTCTACATATAACTATTCCAACACAGAGATTTTAAAAGAATCTTGGATGTCAGAGTCTCTTCATCTTAAACTCAGGAGTCAGAAAATGATGGCACATGGGCTGAATCCGCCATATGACCTGCTTTGTGAATAAAGCTTTAATAGAGCACAGACCACATTTGGCTATGCATATTCTGTAGCTGTCCTGCACTACTGCACAACTGAGTAGTTGAAGCACAGACTCCAACTCTGTAACTGTGCTGCTACTGTGTGTCTGTTTATAGAAGATGGTCTCTACTGATTAAAAACCAGACCTTGTCTCCTCTTAATACCTTAGACCTATGCCAAGGCAGGTAGCTTTGAGACTTGACAGGGAGGTTGGATGGAGCTGGCCCTTATCTGAACAAATCTGCATCCAGGGTTGATTATTTTATCATGACTGACCAGCAGACTAAACTTTTGTTTCTTTAGGATTTTATGATCACACCAAAATCTCCAGTCTTTATAAAGCCAAGAAGAAACATTAGTTGTATTGAAGTTCTGTCAAAGATTCCTCCTAAGAGAGTGAGTTTCAGGGAAGAATTTTTTCTAAAGTTAAAAAATATATATTTAAATTCCCTAAAAGAATTTGAGAATTGTAAATAAAAGCTAAATATACTTTTAAAGAAATCATTCCAACACACACTATTTTGAAGGAATAGGAAATAATTTATGGGATGGAATTTAAAGAATGAACAATCTTCAGGAATTAAGAAAAATAATTTGAGATAAATATATATTAATGGTTGATACAATAACCAAATATCAGCAAAATATGCAGTGCCCAATACATATTGTGTGTGTGTGTGTGTGTGTGTGTGTGTGTATGGAAGTAAAGTATTGGAGGGTGGGTTAAATAGACATAAATAAACATTACTTCTGAGAAATTTCTAGGTCTCTGACTCCAAAAGATATTCTTTTATTGCTTTCCTTCCAATGCAGAGCATCTTAATTAAAATCCTTCGAAGATTTGTTTTTAGTAAAACTCCCCAGAGAGAAAGCAGCTAAGATACCATTGATGACATGGGAAAACAGGGACTTTAGGAAAAATAATCATGGTAAGCAGAAAAGGAGCTGAAGAGTAAATTAAACAGTGTGCATAGATCTGCCAGTCCCTGAGACACACAGCAAGAGTTCACTACCTGCAAGCATAGAAGCCAACGTTCTGGCACCAACGTTTGCAAAAAGAAAGAGCATCACTGTAGGTTGTCACACCAGGAGATAGGAGCAAACTCAGTTTTGTCTCAACAATGGACTAGAAGCAACTGAAGGAATGCAGGTGTCTTGGAGTAAGGAGAAACAGCATCATTGGTTTCCCGTTTCTTCTGCAGCTGTTGACTGTCTGGTCAGTGACAAGCTGGGTGCTTGTTTTACAGGGTTGGTTTGTTGCAGACTTTTGGTTCCTTCCTCAGAGTCCCATTATTCAGGGAGATTTTGTATTCCAACAAGCTCTCAAGGTCATTTGCATGTCAGGTCCTAGGGTTCTGCTCCTCTGTCCTGAAAAACAGTTTGTACAGATTTTAGGAGTGGCTGATTTCAGACGAAGAGTAGATGGAGAGAGGACAGGATCCAAAAAAGCATCCGTCTAGAACCCCACATGAGGGTAATGCTAGCTGAAAGGACAAATGCCATGAAGTTTCCAAACTTTCAAAGGGACTTTTCCCTGTACCTTTCTCTATTAGCTCCGGGATTATTCTGAGGCGGAATCTGAGAAGCCTGTATTTCCTTACTCTGGACTTGAAATTTCTCTTCCTCTTCCTTTGAGCCATGCTAAGAATAGAGACAGAATTTCTCTAAGGGAAGGCTGGTTTGGATTGCCTTCCCGATTCAGGCAGAGTAAATAGCACTGAGTGCAATGAATCAGTATGAAAAGCTACAGACGTAAGGACTGTCTTCCTTTCCCTTAGGCTCCTTTGGGCCTGGAGTCAGAGGTGGGGGCTCCTGTGCAAGTGCATTACTGAGGTGCAGTGCTCTGTAAAAATTGTGGGCATGGTAACTTAAGACAGAGCTATTTGGGTCAAATTGGAATGTGAGTCATGCTTCAAGCCCAATCTCATGGGAAGCTCTGGAATATGAATTGTACCAGAGTATTTCTCTCCTTGAAGGTAAGGACAGCAAGTGTGTACCTGGTCCCCAGTGTGACAGTGGTTGAAACCATTCTCTGCAGGTCATTCCTGATGTGAGGGCAGAACGTTTTTACTTGCTTGATTTACTGGCTACCTACAGGTAAAGAGATTCCAGTTGACAAAGTCAGTTGAAGGGGAAGTCTATTCTGAGTCATTAGTGATCAGTAGAGTGACTGGGAATTGGGTAAAACAGTCCATCAATATAGATTCTACTATATTCACTAAAGTTTAACCACTTAGAAGGAATAGGCTACAACAGAAGGGTCACTTGGGTTGGATGGACTCTTGGTAGGGGATGGAGTCCAAGGGAATCCTCTTCCATCTCACACACCTGTCCGTCTTGTTCACCTATCTGATGTAATGCCTGCATTACATCATTTACTTGAAATATATTTTTCCAGGCAATGCAACTAAATATACACTGAAAAGTGATAGGAAGTCTCACTAACAGTACTTAGATGTAAGTCTTGGGAATATTTTGTCTTGTATTAAAAGCTGTAGTTTTTCCTTTTTCCAAAAGGAGGAAAATTATGTCTCCATGTGTTTCTTTTAGTAGAGAGAAAGGCTCATGCTATTTTTATTTATTTCTGCTCCTTTGAAAGTTAGTTCTGCGCTGGCAAGATGGCTCAGTGGTGAGCTGAGTTCAGTCCTTGGGATCCATGTGATAGATGGGGAGAAATGACTTCTGCAAACTCTCATTTGTCCTCCACACTCGTAGCACAGCACAGGCATGTGCCTATACATACACACAAATAAATTAACATAAAAATTTAAAGTGTGCTGCTTTTTTACTTGCAAAGTGATAGATATTCTAATTAACCTTAAATACTAATCACAGCCACAGCTATGTATTTTACTAAGATACACTTTTTCTCCTATGCTAATATGGCTGAGATGAGGATCCCTGTTGCTTATAACAATCCCTTTGGGTCAGGTAAAAGTCAGGCCTAACACCCTTACCTGGGCCTGCAAAGAATGGCCGGTACTTCCTCTGGTTTATGTTCAGGGCTGGTGTTATCTCTGCTCTGTTCAATTTCAAACACTATCTTGCCATTGAAATGAAAGCAGAAGAGAGAAAGAATAGTGCTTTGGGGCATAAAAATTGATATTAATGAAGCAAATATTTGATATAGGATGAACAAGAAACTACATTTTCAAGCAGAGATACACCAAGTTTTATAAGAAAGGGAGATATTTGCAAGCAGAATAGTTAAGTTTTATTACCAAAACACAAGCAAGAAGATTAGCTATCCGCAGCCAACTGGTGCAACCAAAGTCAGCAGACATGAGCATAGCCTTGGATACAGGAAAAAATAAGATCACAAGAGCATGATGTGACTGATGTGGGCATTGCTCAAGACTGACATAAAAGCAACATGTTGAGGTATAAAGCACCATTTTTAAAACTTTTTATTGGCATATGTACATTTTATGATGAATTGAGCATCTTATTTCATGAAATATAATGCTAGGCAATAGCACCTTTGTCCTTAGGAGAAACTATATCAGAAAATGGCTTGATAGACCAAGAAACATAGATAATGAAGCCACCAGGAACATATGACAGCAACAGAATTATGGTACTTAGCATGCAAAAGAGAATGGAGCTTAGAGGAGGGCCGGGAGACTCTCAGAAGGGGCTGAAGATTGCTTCTAATAGACCTGCACTTTAGATAAACCTTAGGTGAAATTGAGACAGTAGGGGCATGATGTAGGATCTGATTTTGTCAAGAAATTAGGATCCATTTATCTAGGAGGCAGAATGATTATCCTGACCTAGGGTCATAGTTGGTAAAGAACAGAAATGCTTGGAGACAGGGTTGCTTAGTCATTGTCATGATGCCCAAAAGCTCTTGCCTCTGTCTTCCTCTAGATATGACAGTGATGTGGCCTTTTCTGAGGATTATCTACATTCAAGGGGAAGATCAAGGCCAGGCTGCTATAAGGTAATGCAGAAATCTTTAGACTGTAAGTTGAAAGTTTGAGCTGCATTTTTACAGTGTGGGACTTTGTTCAGCTTTCTGAACTTCAGTTTCCTTAACCAAAAAACAGACCATCTAATACATCCTTAGAATGATGAGTGAGAGCATAAAGCTGGAATCATGACTGTAACTGACAATGCAAGTAACCAGGAACATGCTGGTTCCATTCTTAGACAGAGGGACCAAGCAGCTGGGGGATTCTGGGCATTGACCAGAGGTGAAAAGGGAGTCAGATGTATGGGAACACACACAGTTGGTGCTCCTAACTATATCTGTGGTAGCCAAGCAAATTCCAGAGCAGAATAGTCTGAGACTTTCACACAGCTGGGATTCAGGAGCCTCCTTATGCATCCGAGATCCTGTTCTTCCCAAAGCAGATTCTATGCCAAACGTTCCTAGCAAGTGATTTATTACAGAAGAGAGCCCCGGAGGGTCAGAAAAGGATTGTGGGAAGCAGTCTTGGAAAGGGAAGAAGCCAAGCAAGGGTGTTATTTAGAGCAAAACCTCAACCTCAGCTTTATTGTACAAGGTCTCTGCAGTGTAAATTGCAATGTCAGTCTGTTCATTCTTAAAGCAACAGAGCTGGGTATTTGCACTTCTTCACTAGCAGGGCAACAGCTGTGGGCTCCTCTGGAGCCAGGATCTAGGCAGCTGTAATGCCCATGGTGGCAGGAGGCAGCCATTAGAGTGAAGCATGCAGAAGCTGGAGAAAGCATGAACACCACCAACAAGCGGGATGGATGGGCATCTGGATGGCCACCGATGATACCCATCCAAGCTGAAGGATCAGCTGCAAACAGGCTCTTGTGTACTTACTGGTGGGTGCCTTTTCTAGCTCCCCAGTGCTGGCGTAACACCTACTACTGCTATACTCAGAGAAGCAACTCTTCCTCTAGAATCTGTCATTTGTGCATAACACTAATTGAAAGGCTAGCATTTCAGTGAAATATGTCAGAGACAATATTTAAAAGACATCGTTCTGTCTGACTTGTCACTGGAGTGTGACATGACTACAGGAGCCCTGTTATAAGTAACGAGGCAAGATGAGTTCCAGCCAATTCATTCTGCAGAACACTGCTCAAGGACTGAACTAATATTATTACTGACCATAAATGGTGTTAGGGAGATACGGAGAGGATGTTAACGCCACTAAGCATTACAATCAAATCTCAATAATGATCAGCGAAGCAGGCTAATAAATTGTAGATTATGTATGCCATGCATATTCATTCCATCAGAAACTTCAACTTCCTAGCTGCTAGAATTTCAAGGGCTTATGGTGCAAGCACTGGGCTTAAAGCCACACAGGAAAGAAAAAAAAAAAAAACCCTGGCAATCCTGATAGTATTATTCGAGTCTTCTGTTAGGAAGTAACTTTCCCTCCTTTTCCACTAAGGAAAATGAGAAAGTAGAGTAAAGATACAGATTTTTTGGCCAAATAAGAAACTCCTGAATGTGAATGCAACCGCTCCCACCCCCCTCACGCCCCTCCACCCCCGTTTAAGAGAGAGAGACAGATCAAGCAGACTAGCTTCCTCTGTTCTTGTCACGCACCTTGAACATCAGGTCTCTCAGTTTTGTTTTTCTGGCTGCAGGGCTTGCCAGGCACATTCTGGAAAAATAAGAAGTTCTTGTCACTATGAAAGAGGATGCCATGTGTGCGCACTTGTTAAAAATAAGTCTGTGTTCACCAAATTCTATCCAAAAGCATCGAAGGAAACCCTGGAGGAGAAATACTTTCATGGCATCAGTGATGTTCATGTTCTGAGGCTCTTCACAGCAACAGTTCTTTAGAACTATACCTCTTTAGAATTAGTTTATGAAGATTTTACGTCTCTTTCAAAAAGTCCATTTTAGGGGGTCTGTTTCCTTTCCTTGGGATTTAAGACACTTCGCCCTTGGGTGACAGCATCTCCCAGGTGCAGTTTATTCCACATTGGCCTCCCTTTGCCCAGGAAGCTGCTGCCCCCTGGAGTCAGACACGAGAACACTCACATTATTTCTACGGTCTATAGCTCCAAACCCACCCCGCTCCCAGATAAAGTAAATGTATTGGGGGGAAAAAGATTCAGAGGCATTTCTTTGGCTAGAGTTTTGCATAATAATGCTATGACAATTCAATTACCTCTTCCTAGTCACTCTTTTTATTAAGGAGAACACAAGTTCATAGGCAGGACCCGCCTGTCACTTGTCACTGTAAGTGGGTAGTATCTCTTTTCAAGTTTTCTAACTTCCGGTAACATAATCCCGACATTCAAGGCAGAAAATGCTGCTTCTAGTTTTGGTCCCTGTGGACATTTGAGGTTTGGATTTCGTGCAGAGTAGACTTTGGGCCCTCCATAATTCCACACCAGCAGTTTCCCTTGGGAGCTAGCTTGTTATGTTAGCAAAATAGAAGAGGCACCCATAGCTTCTGTTCGCAAACTTGAAACTCAGGCGGCGAAAACTCGCTAAAACCATGCTTTGATTTTCTCTAGAAAGAGTCCGAAGTTTCACAGGCTCGTGTTTGGTCCTCTTCCACTCCCAGGACCGGATGCATTAATCATCTGAACTAATATCTCAGAGGCTGTGTCACTCAGGCCTGCCAGAGCCGACAGCCCCACGTGCTTCTCCACTGGCAGGTGGAACGCCTGTGGTTCATTAAGCAGCCATTGGTTGGGAGAAGGATCCCACTTACTGACTCCAAATGTTCTGTGGTTAGTTATATTAAAAAATAAAGAAGAGAAAGAAAACTGCCCCAAATTAATCTGACACAAGTCTCTATTAATAGTTTCCTTCAAAATTATTGAGTAGAAGCATACTTTTGATTTTTGTGTGTCACATCTTGATACTTCGGAGTTTCCTGGGAATAGAGTTTTAAATCCATGTTAGTAGAGAAAACGGGTTGGCATCGTGAGTTCTAGGGAAAATAACAAGGATACTGGTGCTGACTAACTCTGTCTCTATTCTTCAGCTGACACAAAGACCAACCTACGAGCAGAGGGGAAGTAGAGCTCTTCCTGGATCTCTTATAAGAATGCTAGAAATCAGGGCTGGAGTGTGGCTTAGTGGATAAGAGCACTGGCTGCTCTTGCAGAGGACTTGAGTTTGATTCCTAGTACCCATATGGTAGGTAGCTGACAACCATCCTTAACTCCAGTTCCAGAGAGATCCAATGTCCTCTTTTGACCTCCATGGGCATTTCATAACACAGGTGCACTTAGATACATGCAGGTAATACATTCATACACATAAAATAAAAAATAATAAAATTTTAAAAGAAAGCTAGGAATACGTCTGCTTGCATATTTTTACATCCCTGTTTTATACCTTCGTGAATATTTTCAACTGCAGTTTAATTTTCTAGGCAAGAAAATTGAGCCCTAAAAATTAAACAGTTTCAGTCAGGTCAGGTGTGGTGGTGCACACCTTTAATTCCATCACCCCAACACTGGGGAGGCAAAATCAGGAAGGTCACTTCAAAGTCAACCTTGTCCATGTAGTAAAATTCAGGTCAGCAGAGGCCCCCTAGTGAGATCCTAACTCAAAAACCAACCAACAAACAAACAAAACCCAAACAACAACACCAAAATTGAAAGATTTCATTTACTCATTTTGTAAACATGTAATGAGTTATAGATATTTATTTTTGATATGGCAGTAATTCCAAGCACTTATTTCTCAGTCAGTAATTTTTACAGCCTCTAGATGAAGGAAAACTGACGAACCTTAACATCTGATTGAACTGGGGATGGAAGAAGAGAGCTAGGGGTGCAAGAGGATCCTGAGTTTTCATGACTGTTGATCTGCCGCAGCTTCTAGGGTACATGCTCAAGACATAGTAGACAGGAATCCTCAGCGACGAGAAGGTGGCTGTGACCAGGGTGCAGTGCTAAGAACTTTGGCCACTTAAGGATGAATAAAAATGAAATTTTGAAACAATAAGTGAGGAAAGGAAAGGTGAAGTGTACAAACTAGGAATGTTATTTTCTCACGATCCATGGAAGGTCCTGGAAATTAATATATGGATTAATCATCATTATTCCACTTGACTATCATTCATTTATTTTTCCATGCTAGGATAATCTTCAGTACTGAGAAACAGCAGTGGGAAAGATATAACTACTACCTTTATGGGACTTAAAATGTGATACTGAATTAGTGTTCACAGTTTTCCCAAATCAACTCATAGATATTGTATAACTTTTGCAAATGGTCACATGCTACCAAGATCTATGTCATTAGAAAAGCCAGATATTGAATTCAAATCTTAACTTCGGGTGTTAGCTTCAGTTACAGTATGTAAAAGTTGCTTCAAAATTTGTTGCAAATAATTTAAATGGAGAATGTTCTCTTTTTCAAAGAAAAAAGCAGAGACCTGATGGATTCAAGGGATCTGCCCAAGTATGGAACAAAGGGATGATAAGCTACCTGGGATGTGGCTTCAGTTCCTGTTCGTCTTCTAAATAGCATATATGACCTTTGGAAATAGTTCAAATACAGAGGTAAAAGAAAAGCGAAAAAATTTCCTAAGGCTGTTTTTAAGATTTGGTACAGAAAGCAATGTGTTTGCTGAAAATAAGACAAGGGACCCACTGGAATGGAAGCTGCTCCGGCCGTGGCTGCTTGTGGAATGTATCCTAGGGGAGACCAAATGTCTCTGTGGAAAAAAACTCGGTCTTGAAGTTAGACAACTTGAATTCAAATCCAGAACTTGAATTGATAAGTGAAGGGCTTCCCCCATAATGCCTATGGATAAAATTTCGAATGCAGTAATCCTGAATGATGAAAACTCAAAAGATCAAAAACTCTAAAGTGTAAAAAAAAAAAAATCCCTAATGTCTAAAATTATCAAAGACCCAACTCTCAATGCTGTAATTCTGGAAAAATAATTTCTAATTCTTTAAAAGCAATCGTTTGCATCATAGTAGAGAAGTCAACGTGGGGGAAACTCGTGGCAGCTAGTCACATTCAAGAGCAGAGAGAACAGATGCATGCCTGCTTGCACTCCCTCACTTCACATACAGCTCAGGATCTCCTGCCTAGGGAATGATGCCCCCTCTAGTGAGCGTGTCTTCCCATCTCACTCACGTCATCAAGATAATTCCCTACAAACCATCTTGATCTACATAGTCCCTCATTGAACCTTCTTCCCTGGTGACTCTAGAGTGTGACAAGTTCACCACAGTCATGAATTTAGGTGTTTGATTAAAAAAAACTGGGGAAGTTTTTGAGCTAACATCAAACCTGGGTTAATTTTTCTGTTAGATATAACGGTAAAAGTATGAAAAATATGTTCTTCAAAAGTCAAATTTCTACACCCCCCCCAAATCACCATTTAGAGTATTTTGTAATATCAAAGGAAATTCTGTGGCAGTAAATATCCTTGGATCAAAAGGTTGTGAGGGCCTAAAATTCTTACAGTCCATAAGGAAGATAAGCCTGGTTCCACATGTGAAGGAGAGGTGGTGATATACAACTTAAGACTTTGGGGACTGTTACATATGATCAAGTTCACACTAGCCAATTCCCTAGAATTTGGCTTTCTACTCTTCACATAGAACATCCCCCCAAACCCAACAGGAACTGAAATTTCTAGGAACTGAATATTCCAGAACTTGTTAATTTAATCATTTAGAGTTGTGATATTTAGGGATTTTAGACTTTAGGAATTGTGAATTCTTATGATTTCAACATTTTGGATTATGGGCTTTAAAATTGTGTCCTTCAGGATTATTAAAACATTGCACTCAAAACACTTCAAGTTAGCACTTTACCCTCTGCCATCTCCCTACTTATCTCCACAGGTCATGATAAAGATTAAATACAAGTACCTGTTACTTTAAGGAGTGTACACAACTGTACTTTTGGAAAATTGATGCTGTTATGGAAGAGACCCTGAACAGTTATAGTCTTGGATTTTTCACTTTGCCCATTTGTATTAATGCGATACACTTAGATTAGTGATTAGTGACCAATTAAATAATTAGCAACTAAAGACTAACAGGTTAAATTGTAAAGCTTATCTTCACAGTCCTTCTCTTGCCCTTGGCGGCTGTGCATGTCTTTAAATCTACATAATACCCAAAGAAAGACAATAACAAAGATATATTTCTCACATAATACAATTACCTGGCACACATTTGAAACTGTTCACTTTCCCCAGAAAGGGTGCTAAACTTTCCAGGGTTATGTACACTATCCTTCTTGATATACTGAAGCTCAAATGCTGTGGTCTAAGGTTAACAGTAATATGTTATAAAGGATAAAGGATGGAAGAAAACAACGGCCTTTGTGTGCTATGGAGTTGGCTCAATCAGAAAAATGCTCAGAAAGCAATTAAGGAAGACACTTGGCGTTGATCTCTGGCTTCCACATGCATGTTCATGCTCACAGATACGTGCATGGGCACACACAAACACACATAAAGATGTTTGTTGTATGCACGCATACATAACATATAACAAAATAAGAAATACTAAAATCTCACTTTCTACATTTTGTCAAATGGTTTCAATCACATAGCTACAATTTCTTAGTATAGATTCATTACCATGTTTCCTTTGCTCTCAGCAGCCACCTTGCCTAGTCTTTTGCCTGGTGAATTGACTCAAATCTTCATTTCTGAAGGTGCGTTAACTGCGTTGTTTGTTTTCCATTGATTTATTCATAGGGCATGGTAGTTCTAAGACCTCTAAGTGATTGCCTAACTATGAAAAATATGGTTTCTTCCACTGTATTGTAATAATCCAATCTTCCCTTGGTAATCAAAGCCAATCATCTAATCAGCACAGTCATCATTTTCTTTTCTGTTGACTCAGAGATATGTGGAGTCTAAAGAGGCCAGGAGTGACATCTGCTTCAATAAAATCCTTGTTGGGCTTCTTGAGGGAAGAGTTGCTTCCTTTGGAACTAAAACTTTAGGGTCAGCACAGCAAAAAGCCAATGGGACAGAAAGAACATTTTTGTTAGTGGGTCATGAGTGGTAATAGTGAGTGGTGTTGTTTCAATTTCTACTCCTTGATTCTTATACTTCTGAATCCTGGCTACAAGAGAATAACATCCTGTATTGGATGCTAACTTAGACATCAGTCAAAATCTCCCAACTGCGGCTGTTCACTGGGATTGTATTCAGAACCTCAATAGGCCATGAAATGATCACCCAGTACTTTAAGACTAGTGTCGGGACATCTTTTTTCCCAAAGCCATGCATTCTCCTCCACTATTTCCAGGTTTCCTATCCTGTTACATAGGTGTTGTATCTTTATTTAATCGCACTAGAGGCAAGACTCAGTCTCAAGTTCACAGTCCTTGCGGAACTTAGCTGCTTCTGTCCTCTATTCTCCATATAGTGGACTCCCCCCCACTCTCCTTGTTCCTTTCTCCACAGAAGCAGCAGAGATTAAAGCATGCTTAATTTTCCTTTTTATATTTCTTAAGTTCCTAGACACAAATAGCAAGAGGAATAGGAAAATGCCAGAAGTCAATAGTCTGTATTAAATCCATCTCAACTGTTATTTGTAGGATAGTCTATGTGCCATTCCATGCACACAGAATACTTTGAGACATATTCCTCATTAGGAACATACACAGAGAGCATTTCAAAATAGTAATTTTTGAACATTTACTCTTTATCATTTCCTTTCTGTTGTGACCTTTTTACCTTCTCAGTTAGAGGCATCTACATTGCCTTGGGATAAGCAGATCATTAGAGAGAAAATAAAAAAAGAAACAGCCAGTACTCAGCTTTCTGACTTCCAAAACAGTCTTTTGAGAATCTAAAGGGATGGTTTGAGAAAGAGAAGGCAGTGTATGAACCATAACCATAGAATTAGAAAGAGAACAGAGAGTCTTAAGGTCAAAATGTCATCTCTGCTCTAACCATGTAGCAAGAAAGAAAAAGGTAATAAAAATAACGTGCCTGGAATCAATAAAAGACAATAATTTATACATCCAAAGAGCAGATAGAAAAACAAAATGTCAGACAGACTGAAAGGTAGATGCTGTTGTCCTTGGGTTGTGGAATAGGCAGTATTTGCAACCCTTCACTGCTTCAGGTGGGGAGGGCTGAGTGATCCACAGTGCATGCCCACCATGTGGGTCAAATCCATCTGATACTCCTGAGGGCAGGATTTGGGGTGGGTAGAAGCTTGAGAAAATTGGATACACAAACACATGGACACATGTGCATATTCAGGAGCTGCAGACACTGGGTCACTGATCTGAGCATAGAACTGCCACTTTCTTGGCAACTGGAGACAGAAACTAGCTCCAGATTAGTAGCATTAACCCAGGGAGGCATCTGTGATGCCAAAACAAACAGGCAAGCAACACAATATATTGCAAGGCAATATTTTTTAAGGGGGAAATAGGAAAATTTACCAAGCAAATATAAAACAGGAGAATGACAGCAATAAAATCACTTTCATATTAAATAAAAAATGAGCTGATACACATAAACTCCACTAGACTCCTGGATATGTAAATGGTTTAAACTTCACTATTAAAATAAAAGTTTTAAAAATTAAATCTGAAATGGATTTCTTCCACATGGCAAAAATATTACCTAAAACACCATCTCCTAAGCAGATTAAAAAATGAAAGCATTAATAATAAGATAAATATTAGGTAAAAATCAGTGTAAGAAAACAATATCTTGCAAAATAAAATTTAAGCCAGCATTTCTAGAATAAAAATGTGATCGTTTTCTATATAATTATAACAAAGTGCAAGACAAAGAATGTTGCACAAATCATGAAGTTATGAGCATTCAACAACACAGACATGAAGCTAATATAGATAAATCTACAGAAACACAGGGAATATTAGGAAATATGAAAACTGGGTATTTTAACAAAGCTCTCACAAATGAGTTAATTAAGAAGAGCAACAAGATTGAACTCAATGATTTAAATGACAACTTAAAATATGGATTATTATATGCAGATTTTTACTCATTGGTTGCTATTGTGATTTATGACATGTCTATTTTTCTTGTTCTAATTTTTCTCTTAAAATAGTCTATATATAATATTCAGGAACAAAAAATAGGCACTGTGCTCTAGTTTGCATTCTGTTGCTGTGATAAAACACGGTAACCAAAACCAACTTGGGTAGGAAAGGATTTATTGTATTTTACATTTCCAAGCTACAGTCCATCATTAAGAGATGTCGGGGAAGGAACTCAAGGCAGGAATCTGGAAAAGAAACTGAAGCCGAGATCATAATGCAATGCTGCTTACTCTCTTGCTCATCTGACTTGTGCTCAGTCTGCTTTCTTATATAACCCAAGACTACCTGCCCAGGAGTGGCACCATCTCCTTCATGACTCAACAATCAATAAAACGTCTCACAGACATGCCCATAGGCCAATCTCATAGAGGAAATTCCGCAGTTGAGGTTCCCTCTTTCCGGGTGTATCAGGTTGACAATGGAAACCAACCATGACACATTGAAACATTAAAAACAATGGGAATTGAAATCGCAGAAGTGAGGATCACAGTGTGCTGGCGTTTGTAAGAAAGAGATGAAACATTTTAAATTCTGAAGAAATAAATACCCACTAAAAGCCAAGCTAGATGAATGAATGTTATTTAGATTGATGGGTGAGTCCAAGCAGGCTGGGGTAACAGTTCTGGCACAAGAGAACTACAGGAAATATAAGAAATCAGCCCTGAGAGAACTCTGACCTGCTAACATCCAATGTTGAGATCTCACAGAAACTAAGCCACCATCTTTGTGCCAATACTGTGTGTTTCCCAGGGAGGAGAGCCAGAACCATACTCATCTCCCACTGTGGATATGATGTGAGGACTGTCATTGAGTGTCAGCACAGTAGTTGAGGAAGTCCTAGAAGTAGATGCCACTGTGTAGTGGGACTTTGCCTTATCCCCTTCTGGACTGGCTGAGGTGGACAAGCACCTCCAACAGTAACACTACAAGACATTTATAATACAACCATAGTACACTTGAGCTTGAAGAAATAGTGGGATTCTTAATACTAAGAAGTGGTTCTTAATATGTAGAGTGGTGGTGCAGAGGTCAATGCCCAGAACTAAGCCCTTGGGAGGCAAGCTCCCCTATTTAAAGGAAGCTGGGAGAACTTTCTATATTCAGGATTCTGTTGTTTGGTGGAGATAGTTTTTCTTCTAAAACTGAAATTAAGCAGAATACTCATGATGTGAATCTTTTTTTCAGAAAAACACAGTTTGTTTGTAACTTCCTCCAGCACTGTGCCTAGCAGGCGGCTACTCCCTTTTGCTGTTTTCTTTTTTCCCAACTTGTTTTGGAGTCACAGCTGCTGTGAAGTTCATACTCTTGTCTTCTTCCCCTTCCCTTCACACTTCATTGAAGCTCTGCTTTGGAAGACACTGCACTGGGCACTGTGCATACAGTGGTGATCAAAATAGAGATGGTGTCTACGTCCCTGGGAATTATTCCACTAAATACTGATATTTAGCACAATGTAAAATTAAATAAATCAGCTCTCTGCATCCAAGGGCAAAGTGAGTTGGAAACTCTAAAACTATGTGTCTCTGCTGGATATGTACATTGGTGTATGGAGATATTGTGTGTATTGTCTGTGTATGATGACTATATATGTATAGTGCATGCACATGAGCACATGTGTGCTCACACATACTGTGAGATAGGGTCTCTCACTGAATCAGAAGCTTGCCATTTTGGCTAAGGGCTAGACTGGCTGGCCAGAGAGCGCCCAGTATCTGCCTGTCTCTACCTCCACCTGCCCAATGCTAAGGTAAAAGAAGGCAGTCACGCCTGGCTTTTTAATTGGGTGCTGAGGATGTGAACTTGGGGCCTCATGCTTGCAGAGCAAATGTTATTGCTCACTGACCCAACTTCCTGGTCCCTGAACATGTACTTATTTGCTTGTCATTATCCCCTGAACAATACTGTAGCAACTTTTTATTAGATATCACTTCAGGCATTTATTGGGTAGGCCACACGCAAATACTATGCCTCTTTACATAAGGGACTAGAGCATCCTCAGGGTTTGATACCCAGAATAAATCATGGAAAAATCTCCATGGATATCAAGAGATGACTATGTGTAAATGCAAACTTTGAGATGTTTTATGAAAGGAAATTAGATTATTTCTGTGAATGAGACAAGATGATGGGAGCATGATCAGTTTGAGGAGGAGTTACCCTTGAACTGCTTCTAAAGGGTGCTGAGCAACAGTGAGTTATATGAAAAGTGTGAGGGCTTTACAGGTTGAGCCAGGGGTTCGCATAGTTAGCAGAACTCTTCTCCACAGTAGGAAGGGTAGAGAGTGTCTTTCTGTAGTTTACACAAACAAAAGAAAGCATAGTTTGTCTTAACTGATGGTAGTCTCATATTTTCTACTTAAAAGCTCTAGATATTTCTCAGGGTGATTCTGACACTGAAATTTCATCTAAGAAGTCGAAGACAAGACTAATTTTTTTTCTTTATATATAACTTTCAATTTTAGTGTCATTCCTCTGAATACTTGCTATCTCTCTATTTCCTTTATATCCAATTTCATTTTCAAAATGAAATGTTTATCATGTGATATTCTCATTATGTTTAACTTGATTTCATATCAACTGTTTGTAGTCTACATTGTATTCTCCTTAATTTTATCTTGGTTTCTTTTCCCACCGAAATCTGGCAGAAAATTAGCAAGCTTGCAAGTCAGGACCCATGTTCTCCATAACGGGGGATCTGCCTTTCCCCCTCCAGGAATAGCTGGCCCCACATAGAGCAATTAGCCTGCAAAGCTCTTAATACTTGTTATCTTTCCCTATGGCTTTTGTTGTTTAGACAGTGAGTAAAGACTAGACCCAAGATGTCCTCTCTCTTAGGACTTTACCAGTGTAATATAAAATCACATTCATATTTTAGCAACAAAAGCATCCAAGTCTGAGTTCTAGACTCGCCTCAGAAACAAAAGAATGCAGAGCTCCCCAAATCCCTCATCTTACTAATAATTTTCCTTTTTATATTCCACAGTCGTGTTTGTAGACTTGTCATCAAAATAATTTGCCTAAGCTTGTGTATCAGGAGAAATTATTGCAGTCTTCTAAATGGCTACTCATTCTAACCTACATGTAGAGGATTTGGAAATATTTAAAGTGTTTAAAATTGATGAAAGACAATTTTCTGCTTGAACAGCAGAAATTTGATTGCAAGTTGCATATAATGAATTGATTATAAGTTGCATATAATACCCAACATGACAGGATTGAAAAGGAAAGACAAAGGATTTCAAAGGCATTGAGACTGCTCAGTCTTCTATGGCTTTTGAAGTTCTCACAAGAGCCTGTTAAATCCCTCTCAGGCAGACAACAAAATGAGGGAGAGCTTGTTGTTTTCTACAGTAATGTTTCTTTTTTAAAAAAAAAGTTTTGTTCAGAAGATACTATTTCTGACTCTTAAGTGTTTGGGAAGAAAGGCTGGGTGTGTTGGGAGGTAGGTGAATCTCTGTGAGACTCAGGCCAGCCTGCTTTACATAGCGAGTTCCAGGTCAACTGGAGCTACAGGGAGCCTCCATCTCAAAAAGATAAAAAAAAAAAAAAAAAAAAAAAAAAAGTTAAGGAAACAGTTCAGGAATAAGACAAATGTTCTTATAGGAATAGAGATGGACAGAACTGAAGACCTTCAGACCAAAGCCTACTGACAGTGGAACAAACTGAGATAGAATGCTCAAAACAAGATCAGTGCCTTTGTAGACCAGTACAAAAGATGAGAAGTGAGATTATTGGAATCAGAGTGATCAGTGAACTTAAGAAAACATACAAAATCTGAAAAGCAAACATGAGGTAATCTCATTTTAGGAATTCGTGTTTATGTAGAATATTCGTGCAGAGTAAGAGAAGCAAAAGTAATTTTGTACTCTGGCTAGCATTAAGCAATGACAAAACTGCTATTCATTAAAATGTGGATGACATGGGTCCTCAGAGAGAAAGCAGCAGCTCTAGATGCTTATGCCAAAAAAAAAAAAAAAAAAAAAGTCTGGAAATTGAAGAACTAAGATTTCATTTAAGGAAAAGCAACAAAAATAATCAAATTAAAATAATTTTCAAACTAAACCCCAGAAAGATGGAAGCAATTAAGAGAAATTACTAAAAAGGAGTCAGGAGCTCATAATGCCTGGGACTGTGTGCACAAGACCCGCACGAGATCAAACCAGACAAAGTCCCAGCATGGATGGGGGATGACTTCATGAAAGCCCACTCCTATCTTAGAAACTATTGACAACTGATGGCTGCTAGGGCAGGGAGAGTCAGTTTTCGCTAGGGATGTGTCCCTTGAGAGACTATTCATGTGCCAGAAGATGGTCCTACACCCACGCATATACAGACAGCTCTAATGGACTCAATGGGTAGGAGAGAGAGAGAGAGAGAGAGAGAGAGAGTGTTGGGAGAGAATTGGGAGGATAGGGAAGGAGTTGGAAGGGAGTGAATGAGGGCGGATTTGATATACATATATTATGTGCATCTATGAATATTAGAATTTTTTTCTTTTCAAAGGAGACAAATTAACATAGATCCATTAGGAACCCTACATAATATTTTGCTTAAATGATTATAAAGCTTGTAAAATTTCTATTCCTCAAAGATGTCGTGAATAGAATTATAGAGATCATCATGGAGCAACAAGTCCTTGCATACTGGAAAATCAGAGAAACTGAAACTAATTTTCAAGAAATTAAGATTGAAATATTGGATAGGATGAAATCAAATACTTATAATTTCCCCATGATATGGTTATCTCAAAGAAAAATTTCTATCGGAAAAAAAAAGAGTATTTTAAATCCATTTTCTGATGCTATAACAAAATACCACAAACTGAGTAGTCCAAAAAGAGAAAAAGTTCATGCTGGCTGATGGCCCTGGAGGCTGAGAAGTGTAAGAGCCAGGCCAAAGTCTGTTCAGTTTCTGAGGAAGATGATCTTGCTACTCCATATAATATGGCTGAAGAGAGGCTAGAAGGTGAGCCAAGGAATCTGAGTTCCCTTTTATAACAACCCACTCATGAGAGAACAAACCCATTCTTGCGGGAACAAATTCATCCTTATGAGCATGGCATTGTTGTGGGGTGCTTCACCGGAGAAGACCACTCAGACAAAGTTTTGCTGAATGAAAGTCATTGCTGGCCAGGGCTACTACACAAGGGTGTCGGAACCTAAGTGTGTAGCCTGAGCCATCTCTAGGGTAAGCTTTTATACAGAGAAACCATAACCAGGGATGAAAAGTTTAAGTTCCCAAGCTTACAGGTGGAAAGTCCCCTTAACAATTTCTATCCTACTAAGTAACAACTACCATTTTGCAGAAGCAAGTCAAGCATAACCTATAGAAACCATAAATCTGCAGTTAGCAAATGCTCTCCAGGATACTCTGACCTGTTCCCAAGACAACTGGGGTTCAGCTAACATGTGTTCCCATACCCTGGGCCAACTGCCTGATAATTTCAGAGACTAGAGTCAGCCTCAATTTTAACATGGGGACTATGGTCAAGAAGGTGCCCCATTACAGCATTGTAAGTCAAATTCGCTGCTGGGAGGTGCACGTGGCATCCGATCCCCTCCTCCCTCAGTCCTTGCAACAACCTGAGGAAAAAATTCTCCAAACCCTGGTTTGAAGAATTTTAACAAGTTTATTGGTCTTGGTAACTGAGCTTGGGGTGTGGGCTTACTTACAGACAAGTGGGCACCTGCCCCCCATTCATGGTTGTGTTCGAAAGCCCACACCCAGACATAAATCCTGTGGTACCGGAGAGCCTTACAAAATGGCGAGAGCCCAGCCTCATGGTTTTCCCAACTTTTATACCCTTAGCCCCTCCCCTGCAAGTGGCTATGGTCAACTGATTGGCTCGAAGAAGGAAGGGGAGTGGCTTCTTTGCAGAGCTTGGGAAGGAGGCGGGTCCATGGCTTGTCATCATAGGGTCAGGAATATCTTCCAGGTCACAAGCATTAAGCCATTCATAAAAGTAGGGCCCTCATAACCTTAAGAACTCTTATTAAGCTCCCACTTCCAATATTGTCCTGTGGGAATAATGAAATTTTGGATGGCATATTCAGATCATATTACAACACATATTTTAGAAAATGTTCTGGATAATGAGGCCAATGACAAAAACTCAAATTGTGTTTAGTAGTCATAATTAGAAGCACACAAGATGATACAATATATAGTAGCAATACATGTACTTGATGCATAGACTACTTCATAAAAGGTATAGAAGGTATCTATGTATATAATAATAAAAATTGGAAGAGAATTATAGAAGTAAACATATAAACTATTGTGAATAAAATGTTATATCAGCATTATAGAATCAATATAACTAAAATCAAATATAATTTTTTATAAAACTATAGACATGAAAGTATATGATGTAGTATAGTGTTGTTTTAGGAACAATTACAGACACCCTGACTCTAAAAGCAGATCCATAAATTTTGAAAGCTGAGGTAACTCAGACTGGCTCAGTAGTTAGTGAGGCCATTATTGACCATTCCTGTGACTCAATAAGTCCCATAAAAAAGCATTCCATAGGAGAAACACAAATGGCTTATACACATGGGAAATTCTTCAGTGATATTAATATTTCAGAGAACTTCCAATTAAAACCAATGATTAAATTTTATTTCATAGTGTCTACTTTGGCAAAAATTCAAATTCTGCCAATACTGTGACCAGGAAGGACATAAAGCAAAGGAAATTCATGGTTTCTAGGGAAAGTATAAATTGAAATTATGTTGGCAAACAACTTAACATTATCCAGTAATGTGAACATCTTTTAATTGCACAGTCATGCTCTATTCCTATATGTGTGCTTTTAACTCTTGCATTTGTACATCAGAAAACATGTAAAAGTATATTCAGAGAAGCACAGAACAATTTTAAAATTAACCTGTATTGGTTTTCTATTATTGTTTAACAGACGTTCACTGACTTTATCACTTAAGACACTTTATTATCTCACAAGTTTTGTAGGTAAGACGTCTGAGCTCAGCACAACCGAGTTCTCAGCTTTCCATCTCACCAGACAGGTGGTGTTGGCCTGGTTGCTTTTGTTTCTAGAATTTGGAGTGATTCAGACTGTCCTTGGTAGTTGAAAGAATTCAGCTTCTTGTATTTGCGGGACTGAGGTCCACCTTTTCCTGATGACTGTTAAATGAAGACCACTCTCTCCCTTTGGAGATCACCAGCAGCTTCTTGCCACTGAGATAGAGTTTTGACTGTCTGATTTCATTTCAGTACTCAGCTGACCTGATCAGGCCATTCAGGATAATATCCCAATTTAAAGACAGCTAACTGATTTCAACTCTGCAATGTCTGTTTACTGTAGCTCCTATGTTAGTGTTGGATGGAGCAAGTGGAGAAGATGTGTATGCACTAGGGTTAAGAGTCTTGAGCAGGGTAATCCCAGAAGTCTGCCCACCCCATATTCCAATAGCTGAGGGAATCATTGCATTTTATTTATTTTATTTTATATTTTTTATAAGAGAATAATTTATAGCAGTGAAGCTAAAGTTGAGTTATACACATATATTTGGATGACATTTGAAAATATGTCATTTGTTATTTATGTATTTTGATGGTTTTCAGTCCTCATCACGCTCTCTCATCACCCCTCCCTTCCCACTGGACCTCTCCTTCTTCCCAATATGTCCCTCTTGTACTTTCTTTACTGTTTTGTTTACTTGTTACCCATTGACTTTAATTAGGATTGCTTGCATGAGCATAGATGGATGACTATTTACTATATATAGTACGGGCTACCCCATGAAACAACGTGACTCCTCCTCCACCAGTACCCATTAATGTCTAATAGACACTCACTGAGTCCCCTTCCCTATCCACTAGGGAATGTTGATGGACCAAAATTCAATCATGAAAGAATATTACATATGATTATACAAGTATGAATGTCAAAAGATGAGCCAAATTACATGCCATCTAAGTGTACTCCACACATAGGGGGAGGAACCACAAACATAATGAAGGTGATTAGCATATACTTAGAAGAGGTTTAAACTATTAAGATTCTGTATTTAGGGTGGGTTTTAAATATGGCATGAGTATATATTTCAACACGACACCAGCATATTCTGCACATTTTTATACAATACATTTCACATTATAATATTTTAAGACAGAATTAAATATGGTAAAAATGAAAAATTCTACTTGTAAAAACAAGAAAGTCAAGTAAGGAGCACTGCATAGACTTAACGTAAGAAAATGTCTTGAAAAACCCAGGTAAACAACTTGAGTGGATGAAAAGAATTTCTTTTTCAACATAAGATCAAGTATCATAAAAACATCAAAAACATAGTTTGAGATCAAATTTGTCATAATTTTCTATTAAATTTATAATGTATGTGGTGACTTTCAACTTAATACAAGTAGATCAATCTTAAGTTCTTTCATGATTCCCACAAAATGTCTTTCATTATTAAATCTATTTCTGAAAAGTGAAATTAACTTCAGTAATTTGATAGCATTTCACAGCCCACCTGGAACAAATAACAGGTGATGTGGCTTGGTATGCTCACAGTCCGTCCCTGGGGGTCCATCTCCAGCTGTACGGGTGCTGTACCAGTTGGTCCTGCTGTAACTAATGCATTTGAGGAGTGTGAACAGAAACCAGCCTCCATCTTCCCACTCTGGTTTCCCACTTTGTGCCTGTGAATACAGCATCCTCACAACTAGGTTTCCTAATTAAGAAAGTGACATCTCTGGAAAGGATATCAAGTGACAGTGTTTGTCAAGCTGTTTGTTTAGTGAACTCTCTGGGTGCACTGTTACACAAGAACTGTCTTAATTAAGGTTAATTGCAGCATAATTGAAGCTGCTGCTGATGGAAAAGATCCCACTGCTGACAACATGGTGAAGACCCTTAATGTTCAGTATGGCGTACAAAGCCAGTGGAAGAAACCAAATTTCAAAACAGCCTGTCTCCACACGGCCTGTGCTGCTGCTCTGACCTGTTTGGAAGAGTACACATTATTTAATCATTCTGAAGTCTCTTGTGGGAGATGGATAACACAATTATTTTTTAAATACTGCATGTATTTAAGGTGCATATCATCATGCCTTGATATGCATAAACAGAGTTAAATTATTACAGTCAAGGCAATTAACATACCCACCATCTTATACAGTTGTTTTCTTTTGTTTCTGTTGTAAAAGCACTAGTTGTAATTTTGTAAGGAGTCCCTGAACTTGGGTATGGTGGTGGACAGCTATGATCCCAGCTATGATTTTAACCTTGGGAGGTCAAAATAGAATCGGGAGTTCAAAGTCAACCTCAACTACATAGTCAATTCAAGGTCAGCCTAGGAGATATAAGCCCCTATCTCAAAAATCAAAACAAAACAAGGAAACAGAGCCTCCAGACTATTTTCTGTAGGAGGTACACCAAGGTACATTTCCACCAGTACCGGACAAGCATTTCGTTTTCTCACATGATCACCCATAGTTCTAACACTTGTGGTCTAGTTTGCTTTCAATCGCTGTGACAAAACGTTCTGACCAATACCAACGTGGAGAGGACAGAGTTTATTTGGCTTACATCTCCAGGGTCACAATTCATCACTGTGGGAGGCCAAGGTAGGAACTCAGGGCAGGAACTTGGAGAGTGCTCACTGGCTTGATTCTCTGGCTTGTGCTCAGCTTGCTTTTTTCTTTTCTTTCTTTTCTTTTCTTCCTTCCCCTTCCTTCCTCTCCCTTCCCCTCCCCTCCATTACCTTCCCTTTCCTTCTTTCCTTCCTTCCTTTCTTTTTTTTGCTTGTTGGGGGCTCAGTTTCACCCTCCCACACAACAGGCAATGAGGTGAGACCCATGGTGCCATTCTTAATCCAGGTCACCACCAAGGCCAGGGTTTATTTTCAAGGAAATTGGTTGGTCTGCTTTCTTACACAGTATAGAACCACCTTCCCAGGGGCCTTCCCATATCACTCAACAATCAAGAAAATGCCCCACAGACATAGGCATAGGCCAGTCCAATGGAGGCAATTTCCAACTGAGGTTCCCTCAGGCCAGGAGTGTTGGGTTGACAACTAAAGTTACACAGTACAACTTGTTTCTCCCTCTTCTCTCTTGCACCATCCCTGTGCTATTGTAGCTGTCCTTTCCAGCATGAGAGGTGGTAGCTCACTAAGTTTTTATTTACCCATTAGTTATTTACCTATTGGTTAAGGATGCTGAATAGCTTCTTAATTTGCCTATTCAACATTTTTATGTCTCCTTTAGAGAAATGTCTCATCAATTCCTTTGTCAATTCCTAGGATGAATTTGATAGATACACACACACACACACACACACACACACACACACACATGTGTGCGCACGCAGGTGGGGGGAGGGAGGGGAGAGGGAGGGAGGGAGGAAAGGAGGGAAGTTGGGAGGAGGGAGGAAGAGAAAGATCTTGCTATTGAGTTTTCCTATCCATAAAGTCATTGCCAAGACCAGTGTCACAAAGGCTCTCTGGTGTTATTTCTAAGAGTCTTACATGATATTCAGGTCTTAAATTTAGGTCTTCAATTTTGCACTGACTTTTTTCATAAGTAAAGATTTAATTTCATTTGTTTATATGTGGAGATCTAGTTTCTTCAGCACCACTTATTAAGAGCACTCTCACCTCCTTTTTTTGTTTTCTTGGTGCCCTGTTGAAAACCTGACTTGCTGATTGCGTGTTTTGCTAATGCCTTTTTTAATATCCAAAAATATTTTGATAACTATAGCCTTATAATATAACTGGAAATATAGTGTTCTGCTAGTGGATTTTAGTTCTCAGAGTTGCTTTGACTGCATAGGGTCTTTTGTGGTACCACATAAATTTTAGAATTGTTCTCCATGTCTTTGAAAAGTGTCAGTGTAATTTTGGTAGGAACTACGCTGAATCTACATGTCACTTGGATGGTGTAAATATTTTAACAATACTTCTAATCATGGAGACATCTAATGTGGAATGCCTTTCACTTATCTGTCTTCTTTAATGTCTTTTATTCGTGTTTTACAGTTTTTATTATTTAGAGCCATTGCTTACTTGATCAAATTTATTCATAATTTTATTGTTTTTGATGCTATTGTAAATGTGATAAAAGCAATTCTGATTACATCCTCATGGTAACACAGCAACAGCAACAAAACCCAACTAAACAAAAAAATTCCACATTTTCATAACAATAAAACTAATAACAGCAGGAGCTAGAGAGATGACTCAGTGATCAAGAGCACTGGCTGCTCTTGAAAAGGAACTTGGGTTTGATTCCCAACACCAACACGACAATGACCAACAGTCTATAACTCCATTTCCCTGGGAATCTGATGCTCACTTCTGATCTACATGGGTACTGCATTACATGGGTGCACTTATATACATACGGGCAATACACATAAAATATTTTTAAAGATAACAACAGAGAGAGAGAGAGATCCCACTTTAGTTCTTACCTTTTTTCCTTTGTAAAAGGAGAGAGGTGGGGTGGGTGGGAAGGTGGGTATAGAGAACAGAAGAATTATTTTCTAGTTGACCTCTCAGTAACAGAGGATGGGATTGAAAGAAGACAGCTGCCTGGTCCAGCATCTTAGGACTAAGATGCATTGCAGAACATACTTGACACAAGGGAGATCATAAACTTTCTTGTCCTGGTAGGTAAAAATATCATGAAATCACCTTAGTTCTGATTTGGAAGCTGTAGACTGACTAGATCTTTGATAGAAAAGCATCTTTTTTTTTTTTGGTCTTTTTGAGACAGGGTCTCCCTGTAGCCCCAGCTGTCCTGGAACTCACTATGTAGGCCAGGCTGGCCTCAAACTCACAGAGATCCACCTGCCTCTGCCTCCCGAGTGCTGGGATTAAAGGCATGTGCCAGCATGCCCAGCTGAAAAGCATCTTTTTAAAAAAAATTTCGTCTTCATGCACCAACTCTGGCTCTTACAGTTCGTTCCCCTCTTCCACAAAGGTCCCCGAGCCATGGCTAGATGAGATTTAATGTAACAGTCCTTATCCAGGGACATGCACTCTGTAGTTGCTTCACAACTATACAACTTTCTGGTACAAATGCTTGACCAGAAAGGCCTTAACATACTTGACAGAATACATGAATTCCAGTGGGGGGGTATGTGGGTGGGGGAGGGGGGTAAATATGATTAAGATTTATTGTATGACATGCACAAATACTCAATACAAATATACATAAAAATATAACAAATTCTTTTGTCCTTTAAATTTCCATTGTATTGTTGGCCATTATTTTTTGGAAGACAAAATATAAATGTCCTGCCAAAAAATAATATGCATAATATTTAAGTTTAAATATATTAAGTTCAGTAGACATAAATAATTTTTATTGAATTGTTTTAAGAGCTGATACATATTTCTACACTAATCTCTGTGTAGACCTGTAGGAAATGGTTCTTGCAGCAGTGCTGGTCTGCAGACCATACACTGAGTACAACTGGGCCAAATGATGTGTCAAATACTTCTTTCCTGGATATTTGGAGTAACTTCACATCTGTTCCCCCTCTGTGGTTGGCTTCTGCTTCCACAATCGCTTCATAATATATCTTCTGTCTTCATTACAGAGATTTGAAAAGCTCATAAATTTGTAAGGTGATGTTTTAAGGCCAGATCCACTTTACCCTTATAACATGTTTAGATACTCTTCAAAGAATACATTACTGCTTAAAAGAAAGGATTTACTGCAGAATGGAGGAAGAATAACACATGCTGCATAGCACAGTGCTTGCTTTTGTGTTCATTTGGATGGGTTTGGATTTTGGCAGATGAAACTTTGATAAAATGAATTTTTGAAATGTCTTCCTAATTCATTGCAACTGAAAAAGAAAGGCTCAAACACAACCAGTTTGTACATTTTGATGAAATAGCTTCTTGAAGTCATTTCCAGAGTATGCAAACATTACTGACTGCTCATTTAGAGATCAGTCCATTCTAAACATTCAGTGGGAGGGCTTCTCTTATGTGGTAACAATGGACATTGAGAAAAATTGCAAAGCAAATTCATCTTATTAATTAGAAATGAGAGATCCACAGCTCACTTCTGGGGGTGACAGGAAGATCTCTGTATCTACCTGTGTTTTCTAACTTGAGACTTTGGATCCCATGTTCAGAAGGCTAAGAATTCATCATGTGAAACAGGCAGCTGCTTTGCAGAAGAGTGCTTTGTTCATTACTCAGAACAGTAGTAAATACAGAGAATTTTGGTTAGCACACATCTGAGTTCATTCTCCATGCCATCATCCTGTAAGCGTCAGCAATTTACAAGTTTTCAGGAAATTGAGAAGCAATGAAATACATAAATGTCTACTGCTCTACTGAACATGACTAAATCTCCTTAATGGCTTTGAAGGCACCTTAGGATTTTCCCATTCCCCCATGTAATCATTAAAAACAACACTTTTCTCAGAGTGAGACAACAAACGTTAGTGGAAGGGGCATTGACTGATGCGCTTTTATTCTATGGCACACTCCACTTATTCAAAATCCTCCTGAGTTTGTCATTCACCCAGTACACACAGCTCAAGGTGTGGCATTGAGAGCATGAATGATTACTGAAGCTCTTCCTTTAGAATTGTTCGGGTATAAGAGTTTTTGGACAGAGCATCTACCTGGAGTGAACATGCTTAAAACTTCTAAGTCTCTTATTTTGTGTTTTCCACATGAAGTTTTTACAAAATTCACCCTCGATTCTTGTTCTCTACCCTTTCTAATTATAAGGAAGTACTTTTCTTTGTGGATGCTGACGTAACTACCAAGAATTAATCCAAACAGTACAAGCTACTTCTCTCTGCCTGGTGGTTTTATATGCAAATTAGAGATTCTAACTTATATAACTCAAACAATGACAAGAATTGTGTAAAAAAATAAGTTAAATTCTTGACTGCTCAAAAATCTGTTCTGGAAAGAACAAAGAGCTCCCACACACCACCTCATAGTGTTTGTGACAACACACACGAGAGCTGCGTAAGTTCAAGCCAAGCAAATTGCAGTATGCATGTATGTGTGGGTGTGGGCAGGCTAGACAAGTAGTTCCACCCCTAGCCAAGGAACTATTGGTAATTGACAACTCCTGGGAGAGAGTCACTTTTCTTTAGAGATGTGATGCCTGGTAGGTAGACCAGGTTCTATACCCCAAGAGTATTTGGGCAACACAGGTAGGAGTTGGTGGGCTTTAAAAAGAGAGAAGGAGGGAAGGAGAGAGAGAGAGAGAGAGAGAGAGAGAATTGGAGTATCTGGGAGAAATTGGGGTATAGACTGAAAATGCATGAAATTCTCAAAGAAGCAATAAAATTAAAAAAAAATAATTCCTAACTTCTAATAAATGGAACTTTCTTAGAAGTGTGGATGGAGGAAGTCATTAAGGTAAACCATATGAAATTGCAATTTTTAGCAGTCAGGTATTTGAAATTTCATGTGGTTCATTTAAACAGATAACAAGGAATGTGCTTTTAGACTACCTTTAAAATTTAAATCTAAAATGATTTTATAGAGAACAAGTTGCCTTTGATAGGTAGCCTGAGATTTCCCAATGAGTCTTATTATAGTGATTTGAATTTAAAATAGAATTGTTTGAAAGAAAGTTAAAAAAAAGTAGATCTACCCCTTGTATTCTGTTAGCCTGTGAAAGGAAACCCAGGGCTAGTCACTGGAAAAGTTTCATGGACTTCAGATATCTTTGGCAAGCAAGATGATCCCTTTATTTGGTATTCAAAATGGCATCTCAGAAAGCTACATTAGAGTGAAGGACCATTTGGGGAGATTTTCCCCTTCATGGTTGATTTTAAGATATAAAAATACCTTTGCATAACTCTTTGCATTGGTTTAAAGATATGCAAATATATAAATCTTTGCATTGATTTTCGTGCATTAAAAATGGGTAACCATGCTATGCTTTTGTTTATTGTTCATTTCAAGATCTGCAAAACTTGTTCTCTAGGCAATTAATATTGTTCAATTACAACTTCATATTGAAATAAGACCTACATTTCCATAGGCAATTAAATAGAACATCAAAAAAAAAAGCTCAACTTTAAGGAAATTTATTTAAACTCTTCATTGAGTTTGAATGATTAGAACATAATTCATACAAAATATCTCCATAGTCAGCATTAGGTTTGCTCCTTAAATATCTGCATTCTGCATTGGAATTAAGTGTAACACTATATTTATTGAGCACAAAGTGGCAATGTGACTTTTAAGACAAAAGTGAAATACATTTATTTCTGGTTTTATATACACGACTAGTATTGTTCAAAGTTTGATAGTGTTGCTTTTCAAAACATATATACCTATAATTGAGTATAGTCATTTTATTCCAAACTAATAAACACACTTTTAGGAATTATACATGTGCTGCTCTGAACTAATATGGTAATATATAATTGCTATGTCAATGTTCAACTGTAATAATAACTTTCATAAATCACAGCAAAATAATTTTAAGGTTTTATATCTCTATCATTCATTAAACAAAACTTTATTCCATACCAATGTGCCATGTATTGAACAAGGGTTCTCTGTATGTCTTGGCTAATTTAATTGTCACAACTCTATTAGTAGCTGTGATTCCCATTCCCTGTTCTCAAGTATGAAAACCCATGTAGCTGATGACTAGAAGTAGACCTGAAGTCAGGTCTTTCATCTAACACAGTGTCCTGAAATGCATATCTGGTAAAATGTTCTGAAATGTTCACACTGTTTTATAGTTTAATAAAAATTACCTGTAAAGTTTTATAAAGTGCAAATCTGATTCAGTAAATTGGGGTGCATTTCCAATAAGCCCCCAGCTGATGTTGAAGCTCACCAGGAGTATTGAGGTAGGGTCTAAGATGGGATCGAAAGTTAAGGCATGTACTTAAAAATGAAAAGACAATTTTTTTTTTGGCTTTGGACAATATAAAAATCTTTATTTACAAATATTCTGTCCCTTTAAAATCAACACAGAAAAGGATTTGGCTAAAATCATAGGAAACAAAGACAGATTCTGCTAAAATCAGGAGACGCTGGAGATGTCCAAACACTCAGAAGCAATCAAAATCATCCACAAAATTAAGAGAGACTAAAATCTTCTGGAATCTTCTAGAATTTCCATATCACTGACGCTTGTGCCAGGGATTTTTAAAAATTGGTTTTGTTGATATTTTAAGAGTATAAACCCTAAAACACCAAAGTCTTTATTTACAAATATTCTGTCCCTTTAAAATCAACACAGAAAAGGATTTGGCTAAAATCATAGGAAACAAAGACAGATTCTGCTAAAACCAGGAGACCCTGATGATGTCCAAAAACTCAGAAGCAATCAGACTCATCCACAAGCAGGTTAAGACCCACGGAGAACAGCTATACCAGACTTCCTTTGGCCCCTCTGTCTCCATTGATTTTTGTTTCACAAGTTAATAAGCAGCTCAGGAATGTCCACATTGTATTATTATTTCTAACTATTTCACATAATGATAACCTTTTATTTTATAATACAACAGATAAGAGATTGTGTCCATCTGGAAAAATGTATTAGGAAAATTATTTGCTCCAAGGAGTTGGGAATTCTAGGAGTAGCATGGGAAGCACTGTTGGAATGCAGGCACACTGTATTATAAGCAGGTACTGAAAGTCATGTTTTATTCCTTTCTATGTACAGGGAAAGTTCCTTGGGTCTCTCGTGAAGAGTCAGTAATGGTAACTTCTTTAATCCATAGGCCTAGACAAGGGTTTCTCCTTTCAGCTCAGAGGCACGTTTTCCCATTCTTCATCAGTTCTTGGTAGGTGGCACTAGAGATATAACAACAGGGAAGAGAAGTGCCTAGTAATTATTACATATGAGACCATTGCTAATAAGAATCTTTGGATGCTTTATGGCCTTGTGTATAGATGCTAATTAGGAGGGCTATTAAAATCTTTGGACATTAGAGTTGGTTATTTTTTTCTATTACATAAAAGTTTTCTGAAGGCAGATTGACAAAAGGCTGGCTGTGTGAAATGATACCTATGGGGCACATACCCCACAGGTGAAACTTGAAGAGTTCCTACTCGTTCCTCCCACCAAGCGTTTTGTGCTTTTTGATCATGTATGGGTCCCAGAGGTCCCAGGATCACCACTCTGGGTGTCTCCCTGGGGGGACTGGGCTTGCTGGACTTCTCTCAGTTCCCTTTCCAATGTGGCTATCTTGCTGCTGGAGTTCCTCTGTTTCTCCAGGAACGGCTGGAGAACTTTACTTCTGGCCAGAGCTTCTGTGGAAGGTCTCTTCTCTGGATCAGGATGGATCGTGTTCTCTTGCATATATTCTAAATCTATCATGAGTAACAGGACTGTGGTATAGGTATAGCAGTTCCTTCATAGATTTGGGGGAAATTAGCCAATAATATTTTAATTTTGGAGGGCTCTGAATCACGTAAGCAAAGAAGAGAGGATCAAAAATAGGCTGGACTGGGATAAAATAAGTCAGAGACAAGCAGAAAAAAATGTTCATGCCTAAACCCACCATTGTACTTTGCTATGAGTGGTCTCTGGAAAGTGGGAAATTTGGAAAAAAATGAAGAATCTAAGAATACACTTTTACTGGAATACACACCACACAGGCCAATCAGTCTGACATTGTGATTTGCATACCTGTCTATGAATGAATAAAAGAAGAATTTCAATTGCAATTAAGTACCCTAAATTCAGAAAACTTTTCCTTAGTAAAATTCATTTGTTATGCAAAACTTTAATAAAAGTTCTATCTTGGTACTGGTAGCATCACTTGGGAGACCGTTAAAAATCCATACTTAGTCGACATATTATACCCACTGAACCAAAACCTACAGTTTAGTAAGATAGCTGGGCGACTCTTGCCTACATTAAAGATGCATTGATAGAGTAAAAAGCAGGAGTGTTAGAAGAGTGTCTTAACCGGTTGCTAAATTTTTAGGAAACACAGGGTTTTGAGAAAGGTAGACTTATTTATGGACTTTACCAAAGAGATGAGGGTCCCAGAGCGCAAGGATACTGACTTAATCAATCAGAGCTTCTGGTTCAAAGCTAGTGCTGGAAAAGCTGTATATCCTACTTTGTTAGCTTGGACACATTAGACGATTAATGAATGCTCCCTAGGATTGCCTTTTAGGGTCAGCATACCTATATAGTTACTGCCCTGAAATATCAATAGTCACCATTCACATGATCCGAAAACAAGAGAATTTATAGCTCAGTTCAGCAACACTTGGGTAATCTTGCATCCCAGTCCAGAAACACACATGTGGGGAGTTAAGATTTTTACAAAAAATAAAAAATAAAACAACAACATTGTATTTATCATGATGTTTTCACCCTTTTTAGACATATTCCTGCTAAGGACATCTCAGAGTTATCTTAAACTTAGTGTCACTGAAAGCAAAACAACTGAGGTAGAAAGACATGCCAGCAGCATCCAATCTCCTGCTTCCTCCTCTTGTTATCATACACAATGATACATCCATTTCTGTGACTTGATTGTAGTATTTGAAAACTATGTCAAGAAACATAGCTTGATCTCAGGATTCTGGGCTTGATTGAGCCGTTCTTCAGGGCTTCAAAGGCATGTGTTTATGATGAGTGTCTGGATGTTAACGGCAGCTACTCTCTGCTCTGTGTACCTCTCATCCTCCAAGTTGGCGAATGGTTGTTCATAGGTCATGGCCTGGATCCCAAGGCTTTTCTAAGACAAGGCCCCTGGGACTTAGGCTACAACCAGCTCAGTATCACCTCTGAAGCATTTCCTTGCAACAGCAAGCATCATGGCCACCTCGGCAGACACAGGGTGGGAAATGCTCCAGTGTCACATTGCCTTCACTCCGAATATCTGGAACTGAAGAATTTTCCCCTTTCCCAATCAATTTGCCACAATTAAAGGATGAGGAGACTTTCAAGGACGGGGACTGTGTTTCATTCAGCTTGATTTCCCTAGTACCGTTGCCTTCAAAGCACTTGACATTTTGCTCACTTAATGAATACCTTGGAAACAATTTAATTCATTTTGTTTTTATCTTATAAACTTTGAAATCTCTGACCAGAATCCAAATTCTGTTTTAGTGTGATGTTTATCACACTTATGAGGGGTTCAGAATATGCCACCCCCAAATATGCTACTTTTGCTGATGAATTATTTGAACTGGAAATCTCTCAGGAAAAGAAGACTTGGGAAGAGCTCTCTGTCCTCTCTCCTCTCTCTCCCAGCCTGCAAGCTAAGCATATATTTCCATTGTAAAAGTGTCCTCCTCCCCAGCACCAACACGATAAGGACTCTCAAGACTGCTCATCACTGAAGATGGCACTGTGCCCTGTCTGCATAAGCAGCCTTAGGAAACACCCTATCTGCCATTAGTTTCCCTCACACAGTTCCCTCTGCACAATGTGTTACTCCCAGGAACTTAAAACTGCCTTTCTTCATCTAATCACGTTTCTATAACTTAGCACCCTTGTTAAAATAGGATATAAATCTCCAAGTTTAGCCACTCCTTTATATTTTCTCCCTTTTCTCTGAGGCCATTGTGCTCTTAAATTTTTCTCCTATAAATTTGCCATCTATCAGTTTAATTTATAAACCTCAGACACAGAAACGAAAAAGAATGGGGCAAAGTCTTCCTGTACAGTAACAAAAATTACACTGGCCAGGACAAACACTTTTTAATTATTTATAATCGTTTAACAATTTATATAGGAAAAATAGAAAACACAACATTTAAATATCTTTGTTGAAAAACAGACCTAACTTCAATTAGCAAAAATTCTCACAAAATGCCACACTCTATGGATATTATGACACCATTTATAAACACAATTTTTGTGGAAATACTAAAAGTAAAATCCCTAAAATAAAGGAAGGTGTGGTATAGTGACATACAGAATATTAAGTACACATTAGAAAACTATGTCATACATTTTAAAATAAAATATTTATTCATATAACATACATTTATTAATTTATATTTAAATGTCAACATTACTCAAAGAACTATATTATGTAACAAAAATTATTTCTACAGGATTTTCCACTATGATCACATATAAATGAAAGACAGGTACCATGGCTAAATGTAGGCGGACCTGAATAGATAAGCTTTAGTTAAAATGGAATATTTTTAAATTTTTATGCATTTTAATATTTCTATTTCCCAAGTGCCCACCAACATAAGTGTATTATATGCTTTTAATTTTTTTTTTAAATTAAGAGTAAGAATGTCCGGGCGTGGTGGCGCACGCCTTTAATCCCAGCACTCGGGAGGCAGAGGCAGACGCAGGCAGATCTCTGTGAGTTCCAGGATAGCTGGGGCTACAGGGAGACCCTGTCTCAAAAAGACCAAAAAAAAAGAGTAAGAATGAAGAAAATAGAAAAAGGAAAGAGTGGGAAGCTTATTATATGTTATTAATTCATTCTCTGGCCTTCTGGCAAAACCACAATAAAATTATCCAGAAAGTTCTATCAGTGGAACAAGTTGGCTAGTCTTCAACTTCTTCCACAGCCATGAAAATCATTTCTTGCTAAAACCCTCATAGAAAAGATCACATTGGCCCCAGCCATCAGAGCAGCATGTGTAGGTCCTTGGTTGCTGGCCCCACTGCAGAAGGTAAACATGAGAGGAAACCCTGAAGAATTCATTCAAATCATATAGCAGATAAGCGGAATAAAACAAGGCCAGCTCTTTGGGAGTGTTCAGGTAGAGGAGGGAGAGGCAGGCATAGGATGCCAGTCTTGCCTTAGAAAGTCTTTGTTGAGTTCAAAAGGAGGGGCCTAAAATCTGTACCCTCAGATGCACAGATGAACCAGGTGTGGAGGGGTTGATTGGAGAAGATGCTCAGTGGAGTCTGAGTAGCAGTGATGTTACTGTTCCTTGAGTGGCAGGTGGTGGAGGGGTGACAGTTTCATCACATCATTATTTTTCATCTCAGCCCACGGATGTTTTGTCTTTTTTTCTTTATCTCCCTCATTTCTTTTTCTTCTTCTTTCCCTCCCCTCCTTCCTGTTTTTTTCTTCCACGTTCCACCATCGGAATCAATGTTAATTATCTACTAATGGATATATAGCCCCCCCCAAGCATAATTTTGACTTCCCTTGAAGGTCACAACTTCCTCTTACAGTTGAAAATCATTCCTATCCACATTCACCTTCTAAAGCATTTTAAATCTCTCCACTTCAGACTTTTTCCCTCCTGATTTATAAACATAGGATGTCAGAGAGTTTCTTCAGGCTAGTTCCTTTAAATATTAAAACTTTTCATCAGTGTGCAACTGCCTTTAAATTTCAGCTTTCATGGCCTGTGCTTCTACTAAATTAATAGTCAGTACTCCCATAGCATTTATGCCTTTCAAAGCAATCCACAAATATTAATTAATGCTAATGCTACCCTAAGAGAATGCTGCACTAGCTAACTGACTGAACTTTATCTTGAATTATCTTAAAATGGTTTTCAACTTGGGAGGGAAGCTGGGGTGAATGGCCAAGCATCTGTGGTGTTTGGTATCATGTGCTGACTCCTAAAAGAAATGATGCAGCAAATTGAAGTGGATCATCCACAGAAGGATATTAAGACTTTCTCCATCTAGAATTAATCACTTTTAAGAATTACCTGTTGCCTAAACTACATCAACCAAAACAGTACTTGGAATAAATATCTAGAGAAAAATAGCTCCTAATTTGATCAAATTTTCCTTCCTCACTTTAATTAAGGTCCCAGGATTCTGTTTTTACCTTAAAAAAAAAACATACACAGAACCGTAAAAGATTAATAGATTAGAAATAAAAGAATTTGTTCTGTAGTCAGTTAATAAGCATTTATAAATACCTGCTGTCACACAGCTAGTTCTGAGGAAAGGAAGAAAACAATAAAAACCATTTAAAGCAGGAATGTAGTGTTAATGTCTTATAAAGATCTCATGTGCAGCTGGAAAGCAAGCTAACAAATAAAAACGTTAAAGGGGAATCCGTTATTTCAAGTCTACAAAGTATAGTGTGCAAGGGGGGAAATCTTCGTGGATTATAGGAGTTGGGTGTATCTCAGAAGAGCTGCAGTTGAAATTGAGCTTTTTCAAATTGTGTGGTGAATTTTGGATCATGCTGACATACTGAGTGAGCCATGAAAAGTTCTTGAATAAGAAGTAGTGAGATTAAAAGGGCTGTTTTAAGTTGAGGACCCTGATCAGGATGTACAGAAGGTTGGAGAGATAGGCTGTCATTTTGAGGACTTGGTAGGAGGCAATGCAGATTGTTTTGAAAACAGAGTGTGATGAGAAGATAATCATGAGATCCCAGTGAGCACGGGTGAAAATCCTAATAAGACAAGGGAAAGGGATGCAAACCTTCCCAGGGACATGTGGCAGGATTTAATCAACATTAAATATTGTTAAGCATGGTTTAATGCTATTGAGAATCCAGGTTTTGTGTTGTGCTCTCTCTTTATTGTCTACACTTTTTAATGTGTATTCTGTGAATGAGCAAAACCACTTGGACTGGGCATTCTAGTCCTTGAACTGGCATCAGGTAGACCCTTTCTCTGTGACTCAAAGTTGGAGTCAAATCTGTCAGTCAAGCAGCCTTTTTCTGGCAACAGGCCAGGCTGCTATCATCACTCCAACTATTTTGAACACTTCATACTTATACTGAAAACATTCCAGATCCCAGGACTAGTACAGCTGAAGCCATGGCTTCTGCTCCAGGAGGCCTGGCTCTAGTCATTACATCTGCAGACAGCCTGGCAGTAACTCAGCAAGAAGTCAGTGATGGGTGGAATGTGAAAGTTGCTACTTACTGCTCCTTATATAAAGCCTTTTATTGCTGCCTGTGTTGGACCTTGATTGGTGAAACTAGAAGCTGTATTGTGATTGGTGCAAACACAATCCTTCCTTTGAGGGTCACACATTCCTTCTGGTTATGTAATTGCACTTTTTAGCCCACTTACGGAGTTAGCTGGAGGCACCTTCCTGTGCTGTCCCCCGGTGCTGCAACATTATGTAAAATATAAAGATTTACCCCAATGCTCTTTTCTTGCTTACCTGTGGTTTGTTTTCATGAAGAGACCAGACTGAACTGGTAACAAAAGAGATGAAAAGGGCAGCTGGAGAGTTTTGGACAGTGACAAGAGATAATAAAGTACAATGGGGGAAGGTAGGAAAAGAAGAGATCCAGGACAGAGAGAGGCAGAAAGTTGTTAAGAGTGGAAATTGAGACAGTGCAGACCCTGGTCACTGGAAGAGTCTCTGGAACTAAGGGATCCAATATGCAAGACTTTCTGCCATTAGGAGCCCCAGGTCCTGACAGTCAGAGCTTGAGAGACATCACTCTGGCCATTGCCTGCTGCTGACAATGTTAATGTGAGGTCATGTGAAGATTTAAGTAAAGCAATACATAAGAAGCGTGTATTATTGGCTATAGATAAGGTGTTGTAGGACCTTGAATAAATGATAACGTTTCAGCCTCTTTTTTAAAATCTTCATTAGATCATTTCACCATAAGTGTCAGTATTTCCTTCATGAAGAGAGTAAGTCAATAAGGCTTGGATTTTCATTTCTTGTTTATGTCAGACTATTCTAAATGAACTTCCTGCTAGAATAAAAATAAATACCCCAAAGTATTTAAAAGTTGAACATGTTTAAATTTACTACTGAGCTGACAAGAAAACAAGAGTCTTCAAGAGCTAGAAACAGTGCAGGCAAAACTAGAGGGATCGTAGGAGTGTCTGTGTGGGTGAAGGAAGAGAATGGGAGGACTGGATCCAGAAAGCAGCTGTTCAACCAGTGCCGGGCGAAGCCTTGGTTGCTTGGTATATGTGGGAACTGAGTTGGTATATTGAAAATATACCATCCCTGAACTCTTCTGGCATTTTATGGGAAAGTGTTGATCTTTGGAAGATTCATTAGGGGACATGAATAAATTACTGAACTCTGAGTAGTTAGGCATAATTCAGGTGAATTTGGATTCCACAGTTTTTGTGTCAACATTAGTAACACAAAGTAAGTGTTCAATGCATGCTTGGTGATTTGACATTACCAAGTATCAATCTTCATTTCCTATAAGGATATGGCATCGTCACATCTAAGCATGAGAATTTTCTGACAACGAAGGTAGTGGTACACTCTTTCTATGACTAACCAAGTTTGAGAACCTGATCCTACCCTTAAAATGCATACCTTATTTCATACTACAGAGGCTATATCTTCTGGAACCATCTCAACACCAACTCTGCTTTTACCGTTATCCATCTTCAGGTTATTCAAGGATCTGAGCACAAAGCAAGACTTACACTCTCTACTAAATCTGCCAGCAGCAAGTGTTAAGCAATACAAAGTACCAGATAAACAACTTAGAGTAATAACCTGGATTTAAGATGCTTTTCGAAAAAGTTATGATATAGTCAGAACTTATTCAGCCCCTGTGTTTAATAAACTTCCTCCAGCCCCCACCTTTTTATTTTTTCCCAGTGGAATGAAGGTGAAGTCAGTTTTTGTCCTTCCTGGGATTCATCGTATAAACTGCAATATGAAATATAAAGTAGAACATGAATTTCATGTTTCAGAGTCTCTGCTTACAGAATCTCAAATCCTCTGCAAAGCTATGTAATATTAGGTGATATCAAAGGGAAGAAAATAATACAAATTACAGAGACCCAAGATATTGTTTAACATTTGGGATAAATGCATCCAATGTCAGGTTTGAGAAAGAGAGTATTTTAGTAAAAATTCATCCAAATCAAGAATTTATTCTTTATTATGAACCCAAATTTGAATAAATGCAAATAATAAAAATTTAGTAAGAATGGACAGTTATGTATTTGTGTTTATTTTCCATAATAGCTCTTATTTAGAGTGGAAGAGATATTGAAAATTTAGAAACAAGGCAACCTCAGAATCCACTTTCTAGCTCAACCTGCCTCTTCACATTCGGTGAAATCACATTCTGTGAAACTTCATTCCATAGTTTCTTTGCATTATGAAATACTTACCATTCTGTCTTCACCAGAACCATTTCCACACCATGCCCTGATGTCCCAGACATATACTTCATCATCTTTCAATGTCTGCAAGCACTATAATAAAAATAAACGAGCAAAAACATCTACTCATGGGCATCATGGAAATCGTCTTGCCAAGTATGTAGGAGCATGGTGTAAACACTCACTATCCACCTCATGAAAGCTATATCTCAGTCAACTAGATTATAAATGATTTTCTCAGTTTCTGTGTCTCTCTAAAAATATCCCTTGCTTCTTAATGACTTCTCTCAAAGAAATGTTTTATTCTGATTTCTATCATCCATTTTGATTTTGGAGAACTCCACTTTGAGAAAATATATCCCACAGTTAGAAATTATACTTGAGTGCTTGTGAGTACTAAAGTGTGGAATTTATAGAAATTACGTGGAATAGTGCCTAAAATTTTGTAAGTCCTCAGTGAAATAGTTATAAGGTATGGGATTGTTAAGGTGGCTAAGCCTCTTCATTCTCCATTTTGTAAGTCTATTCAAGAATAAATTGTGGGCAAAAGAATAAAATTGGATTAGATTATGTTACCTGTCCTGCAGTGTTCAGGTTGTGACCATATAAACAGAGCTCTGACAGAATTATGTGGAGTTACAATTGACCAGTGTCTCACGAAGAGTCAGCTGAAAAGAACAAAGTGATCTACCCTCCTGGACATCTGAATCTTGTTTCATGTGTATATGGGAATGAAGACTCAGAAGGATTCTGGGATTTGCGCAGGGATTGTAGATCAGTGGTAGAGTTCTAGCATGGTGTATTAGTCAGGGTTCTCCAAAGAAACAGAACTGGTAGAATGAATATATATGCATAGAGATTTATCAGCTTAGCTCACAGGATAGGGTCCGAGTAGTCCAACAATGGCTGCGCCACACTGGAGAAGCTGAAAATCCGTAGTCGCTCAGTCCACAAGGCTGGATGTCTCAGTAGTCCCAATCTGGTGCTGGAGGTCTGACAAATTCCAGAAGATCAGCTAGTCTTCAGTCTACAGCAGCAAGATGAACTCACCAGCGAGAGAGAAGGCAAGCAGCAAGAAGCCTGGCATTCTCCTCTGCCTTAGCCTTTTATACTGGCTGCCATCAGAAGGTAACACCCACATTTAGGGTGTGTCTTCCAGCTTCAGATGATCCAATCAAGAAGATCTCTTTCATTTCAGTTAATTCCATCCAGTCAAGTTGATACCTAGTATTAGCCATCACACATGGCATGTGAGATGTCATGGGCTAGATTTCCAGCATCCCCAAAAATAATTACTAAATTTAAGAACAAAAGATTGGGGCATTTACCAAAGTCACATGGAATTGCATCCATCTCCTTTGATTCCATGAGTGGTTGTCATCCTTCGACAATAAAAGTAGACAATATTTCTCATGATTTGCACAAGCTGTACATGTGAGTCTGACAATGTACTTACGAATCTGACATTGTACTTAATGTATCTATCCCAAGTTGCTACTATTAGATTCGTATATTGGTTCTCATTTGTTCTATTTTGCTTTAAATGAATTAGAAAGAAAACAAGCTATTGATTTTCCAAATATGCAAGACATTGATCAAAAATAAATACTAAGATGTCCTGCTGGTTACTTAAATCTAAGCAATCAGCATACATTGCAGACATAGTTACGTCTGAAAAATTCCTCTGGAGGTTATGAAAGTTACTAAGGTCTGGGTGGATGAATCAAGGAAGGACAGTAGTAAGAAAGAAAAAAGATCTGCACTGTGGAGCCATGGAAGAGGAAACAGTGTCATGCTCAGGTTCCACCAAAAGACAAAACATCTGGTGGAAGGCAAGTCATATTCACTTTATTACTAATATATTTGTGTAGGAAGCCATGGGTCATTTAAGCCAAGAGCTAGCTTCAACAAGCAATAGGAATAAGACCAGCAAGAACAATTATAACCCAAAGGCACAGATTGACAGCTTTATGCTCTGGAATTACTTTTGAGCCTCTACAAATCACGCCAAATACCCCCATTCTTGCCACCAGCCAAGGCAATCCTCAGAGTTCAAAGGGTAGCAATACTAATTCACAAAAGGACCCTACTTTAGTTGGGCACTAATATATAAATCTAAAATCATGCACTCCCTGAAAAATAATACAACTTTTAGCACATAAAAACTTTCTGAATTCCAAGAGAAAATGTTACCAGCTGAAATGAAATTACACATTTCTACAGCACAGTTCCATAAAGGAAAGTTTATAAAATAAACTATGTGGCTATGACCCCATTTCACAACCTCCCCACAATAAATTCACCTGATAAAGTCCCCAAATAACATCAGCTACTAAGAACTCATCGAAAAAAAGAAAAATTGACCTTCTATAGTAATCTGATGCTGCTATTTTTAGGACATGTTTTACAGAACAATTTTCTGTGTTCGTGCAATAAAGAAAATTATTTTGACCTTGGTTCAGCTAAGTTGGTTAAAAAAAAATCTGAACCGTATACTAGACTTTGGAGGAACTTTTGACTGGGTCATTTTTATCACTGAGTTGGCAGTCAGTACATGGCTTAAATTCATGTTGAATCTGGGCAATCATGATTTTCATGTGTTCAATTAGAGTTTAGATAATTGTGTATGCCTTCTTTCTACTACACAGAATACTGAAAATACATTTGCATTCCTTTCAGAGATCAGTATGAAATGCTGTTTTCTCAGCATAGTAACAACTTAGTTAACCCAATCATTGAGAACACAGGAGGTTTATATTTAGAGTTTTGGCTAAATGAAATTCAGTCGGGAACTTATTTTTCCCAAACATTTTTAAATTAAAGAATGCTCTGAAATTTAATAAGCACTCAGTGGGCCACAATGGACCCTTTCCTTTTAATATGGTGTAGAACAGGCAGAAGCACATGCATCTATGTAAAAATGTATACTTTTTTTTTAACTTTTACAAAAACCCTATTGAGAATTTCATTCACGCATATAAGGTGTTTTGATCAAATCCATGCCCACTCCGTCCCCTCCAACATTTCCCCCTCTGAAGAGGTAACCCTAAAATCTTTTAATGATAAGATACAAGCTCCCAAATACTCTTAACATTTTTGATCTTAGGAACAGATGTGTTGCTAAGAGGCCCAAGGACATTTTGACTTTTAGCCCAGAAACTGGCTACATTTCTTTGGGGTCTTTTTACCCTAACCGCCTAGCCAATTCCTACCTCCTATTCTTATTATGCCATCGTCTGAAGGGATTACCCAAATTGCCAACAGGGAATAGGGATGCAGACAGTTCTGGCTTCTTCCATGCTGAGCAGGGACGCAGGGTGAGGCAACAGGAGTACCCCTTCAGTGGGTCTAAAAGACTCCCAAATTGCATAACTCTTGTCTCTAAGGGCTTTCTAAAAGAAAGTCCTTGAATCATGAGTAGGAGATGTGAAGGAGAAGTAAAGGCAAGAGTAATTAGCATTATAAGTTCTAAACAGGGAACTAGAAAAAAGTCAGAACAGGGAAATTTTCAAATGTTCAGTCAGAGTCCATTGGGACTTATTGACGAGAGCTTCCAAAACCATCTCTCTATTGGGTTCCTCCTCCATTGTTTGTGTGCATGTGTGTGTGTGTGTGTGTGTGTGTGTGTGTGTGTGTATGCGTGGGAAGTCCCTGAATTGTGAATAGGAGATGTGAAGGAGAAGTAAAGGCAAGAGTAATTAGCATTACAAGTTCTAGACAGTGAACTAGAAAAAAGTCAGAACAGGGCAATTTTCAAATGTTCATATGAAAGTCCATTGGAGTTTCTTGACAAGGGCTTCCAAAAGCATCCCTCTATTGGGTTCCTCCTCATTTTTCTTTTGTCTTCCAAGGCTGGAGTAGTTGGCTGGGAAGAGCAGCTAGATACTCAGATGAGAGTCCAGTGACCCTGTTTGGCACTCCTTTAATGAATGAGCACAACTTATCTACACTTTTACCTCAGAAGACCTTGAATATTTTTAGAACTCCATAACTCATATGACAGTTTCTATGTCTTAGACACTTTTTTTGAGTTATAGGTATGACTATATGTATATGTTGTACACATATGTACATATTAATACATTTAGTTCTTATATCACCTTGAGAAACAGATGGATACTAGTAAACTTTTCATTTTATAAATAAGAAACTAAAGCCGTTAGAAGTTAAATAACTTTCAGAGGTTATGAGGTCACCACAGGGAAGAACCAGGATGGATATCTCGGCACTCTGGTCCTATATTTGATCTGCATGTTTTTATGACAATGTTTTATTTTTAGAAACAGAATCTCACTTAGTATCCCCAGCCGGTTTCAGACTATCACTCTTCCTGCCTCTGTCTCCCTAGTATATGTACTGAACTCTGGCACACTCAATTTCATAAAAAGTACTATTGGACTTTAAGATACAGATTAACCCAAACTAGGTAATAGTAAATGACTCCAATACCCCACTTTCTCCAATAGAAGTTTATCTGGGCAAAGAACAAACAAAGAAACATCTAATTAAAAGATACCACACATCAATGCACTTAACAGACATCTACAGAATATTTTACCCAAGCACCAAAAAGATACATATTCTACTCAGCAGCCCAGAGAAGTTTCTCTAAAATAGGCCACATGTTGCTGCAGGAAACAAACCTCAACAAATGCAAAAATTTGAAGTAATTCCATGTGTCTTATCAGATCACATTACAATAAAGCTTAAAATCAATAAAAAAGAAGTTCTAGTAACTACATGGAGATTAAACAACACACTACCGAATGATGACTGGGTTAAAGAAGAAATCAAGAAAAATAAAACTATTTCTGGAATTATAGGAAAATGAAAACACAACACAACAGAAACCTTTGGGACACATTAAAAGTGGGAAGTTCATAGCTCTAAGTGCCTATATTAAAAAGAAAACACAAAGAACACCCAAAATGAATTAATGACACAGGTCAAGACTCTGAACACATAAGAACAAACCAATCCCGAAACCCATCAGAGAAGTAATAAAAAGGGACCAGAAATCACTGAAAAAGAAACAAAGAAAATGATACAAAGCACCAGTGATTCTAAGAGCTGGTTCTTTGAAAAAATAGAGAAAACTAGACCTTCAGCCCAGCTAACAACAGGAACAAAAACAAACAAACAAAAAATAAAGATAAAGAAAGCATTACAACAGACAACAAAGGAATCCAGAACATCATGAGGGATTACATTAACAAACCTATACTCTATTAAATTAGAAAATTAAAAGGAAATGGATGAATTTCTAGAAGCAATTAAACCATCAAAATTAAATCAAAGAGATCTCAATAACTTAAACGTACACACAACAATGGAGACTGAAACAATGATACAAAGGCCTTCTGACTGACATGACTTCACAGCAGCGTTTTATCAGGCCTTTGTAGAAAGAACTATGACTAATACTACTTAAATTATTCAAAAAGATGGAAATGGAGGGAGAACTCTGAAACTTCATCTATGAAGACAGTATCACTCTAATGCCAAAACCTCGTAAAGAAACAACAAACATCCCTAATGAACATATATGTGAAAATTCTCAGTAAAACACATGCGATCTGCTTACAGACACACATATTTTTAAATCATCTACTATGATCACGTTGGGTTTATTACAGAGATGAAATATATGTTCAATATGTATAAGCCAATAAATCATAAAAATGACATGATTATCTCAATAGATGCAGTAAACACCTTTGACAAAAAACCAGCATGACTCTATAATAAAAATCTTAGAGGGAATGGGCCTGGAGTGAACATACTTCAACATATTTAAGGCTATATACAACAAACCCACAGGCAATATCATTCTAAATAGGGTAAAACTCAAAGCCGTCCCATTAAAATCAGGAATGAAAGAAGACTGTCCACTATCTCCACTCCTTTTCAATGTAGTGCTTAAAACTCTTGCTAAAGCAACAAGAAAAGAGAATGAAATTAACAGAGTACTACTTGGGGGAAAAACAGGTGAAATTATCACTATTTTCAGATGCTATGATATTATACATGAGATTCCCCAAAATTCCACCAGAAGAGTTCTGGTGTTGGTATTAAAGGCCTGGCTACACTCGCTGTAGTCCTACACTCTTAACCATGGCACTGAACCAAAACAGTCTGTTCTTTTTTAGGTTTCTCTTCTAGGAGAACTTTTAAACCCACAGCTTCGGGGTTGTTTGGGTGCTGTGCTCTTCTATGTGAGGCCTGGTGGGTATGGACTAAATCTCCTTTTCTTCTCTAATCAACTTTGTTACCTTGAATAAGTCATATTGAGCCGTGAGTTTCTGTTTCTTGTCATAAGTAAAGGGGTCAAACTAGACCCAAGACATCTGAAACGGTCACCTCTATCTTCATGGGGCACAGGGTACTTGAAATGTGGCCCATCTGAGTGTAAGACTACTGTACACACCAGGTTCCCAAACTTTAGTATGAACAAAAACTGCGAAATATCTCCATTTTAAAGCTGCATAGAGATGATGGTATTTTACATATACCGGGTCAAGCAAAAGTACTATTAAAATTAATTTTTTCAAAAAACACAGGTGTACTTACATGCATGCAGGCAATACACTTATACACATAAAGTAAAAGCGAATAATTTTAAAAATTAACTTTTTCATTTCTTTTAATATGACTACTTGAAAATTTAAACTTCTGTATGACCTAACTTTATAGCTCACATGATATTCCATTTGGATTTCAGTGTTCTCAACATCAATTCTTCATTCACAGAGCTGCTATTTCACAATAAATCACTCTATGGGCTAGGAGACACAGAATTCCAGAAACGTTAGCTTGGATATCAGGAGTTTCCAAGGTGCTCAAGGAAATTTCAGAATGCAAGAGCATTGCACTGATGTTAGGAAAGTAATTCATACCCACTCCCGGCCATTTCCAAAGTTAATTATTTGCAGATACTTCTGTTTGTTGTTAGGAACAGTTATTCGCTCACATTGCAAACTGAGGTGGCATTATGACATGACAAGACATTGCACAGATCCTGGGGCTTCCTAGAAGATTTTCCTGTTCTGAAACCCTGTGTTTATGTTCTATGAACCATACACAGCCTTCATATTACTATAGAATTTAAAAAGGAAATAAAATTGTAAAAATAGGACACACAATGCTTAAATTGAAGAATGCCCAAATTTTACTGTTAATTGTTAGTTTCCTCTTTTTTTGAAAATGTGCTAATGTTGATGGTGCTGCTTGGGGAGGTCATGGAATCCTTAGGATGTATGCTTTGCAGGAGGAAGTATGTCACGAGGTCTGGGGAGCTTTCATGCCTCATAGCCTAGTCTTCCAGTTCATTCCCCCTGCCTCGTGTGTACCATTGAAGATGCAAGCTCTCAGCTTCCTTCTCCTGACACCATGCACGCCTGCCACTCGTTGCCATGACTCCCTTCTATGCTGGACTCTTACGCTTCTGGAACTGTAAACTCAAATAAATGCTTTCCTCTAACCAACAACAACAACCCAAAAGAAAAGGTGCTCATGATTTGGGAGTCTATCAGAACAAGAGGAAAGTGAATTTAAAGCACCAGGAGTAAATGGTGCAACCACCGTTCAGGGCTGATCTCACCAGTTCAGGGCTGATCACCTCCTAAAGCTTTGTAGCTCCAAGGCTCTTTGCAGCTCCAAGACTCTTTGCTTTCTTGCACAAGCAGGTTTGTTCCGGCCTGCATCAAGATGCGGTAGGAGTAGCTGCCTCACATTTCTACAGTCAGTGCTTTTTACAGGTGAGGTGCCTCCTTTAGGTGCCAGGCTAAGCTTTGGGCATAGATGGCAGTTTGAATTCTCCCCTGTATTGTGTAAGTTGTGTGATAAAGATCGGATCTAGTTAAAATATACTTCTTGATAACTGATCACTTCAAAGATGTGGTGGGGAGAGTCATGGAATATGGATGTCAGCAATCAGAAATAAGAATAGAATTCCAGAACAGAATTAAGTTCTCAAATTGGATAATATTGTGATTTTTTCTTTTGTAGATTTTTTTAATTAAATTTTGTGTATTTCATGCAAAGCATCTTTTAAAAATTATTTATTTTAATTTTTATTGAGCTTTTAAAATTTTACACAGCACTTCTTAATCAAATTTAGACTCCCTCCCCAATCCATGCCTCCCATTCCCCCACTGGGCCTCACGTATTCCACCATACACATTAAGCTCCATCCAATCAAGCATTTGTACCCAGATGTCCTTCAGTGTAAATTTGTCCACTGGAGTCTAGTCAGTCCCCCAGAGATCATATGTAAGGCATACTCTCCCTTATCTAGCATCAATCAGTCTCTGATTTTCCCAGTCTACGGCCAGCCCAAGACCCATTTCTCTCCTCCCCTCTGGGCCTTTGTTCAATTGAGTTGGCATGGGTGTTGTGCTCAGTGTCACCAATGTCACAAGCTCAGGCTTCCAAGGGCCTGCAAGCCTCAGCTTGCCTATGATCATGAACCAGCCCTGGCTCTTACAATCTTTCCACCCTCTCTTCTGAAATGGTCCCTGAACTGTGGGTGGATGAGGATCAATATGGCAGTCCCATCCAAGGATACACACTCTACAGTCTCTTATTCTTTAAAACTTGGCCAGTTGTAGCCTTTTGTTTGCATCACACTCTGTTGATTGAGGAAGCTTTACTGGTGAAAGTTGAGGAATGCAATAGTTTTCCCTCTGTCCTTTGTTTTGCTATGTCCCATGAATCTTTTTAACTGTAGATGTGTCAACTAGTACCGGGCATCTCTCAGACATATGTTCTCTGTGTCTGAGCAGTTGTGGAATTCTGCAGTAGCCTCCATCTGTTGCACAAAGAAGATTCTGTGATGAGTGGTATACTGTATGCTTGTGTGTGTATGTGTGTGTGTGTATAAGGGTTCATATTTACCATATGGTCAAAAAATTCATTTTTCTAGAAATATGAAAGAGATAGGATTTTTCTCTAGGATCTATGTTCTTTCCTGCCATATGTATTTGTCTGAGTTTACAGTGCCACCTATGAGTTCACACCCATTCAGAAGGCTTTAAGTCCAATTACCTAGCTGTTGACTGCCTTCCAAATAACAGTGCCACTACTGCACTGATAGAGGTAGTTTTCCATGCCAGTCATTATCATTATTATGGTTTAGGGCTGGGTTGGATCACTGATTGTTTTTCTCCATTGACAGTTTACATATTATCATCTAGCATTATGATAGCTAAACTTTGGGTACAAGCCCTCCAGGTCAGTTCCTGCTCCATTGCTCCAAGTCCTGTATCCAAAGCATGTCCTGTCTTCAGGATTAGAGTCTTATCTATTAGTTCTGGGAGAAAACACAGAGATTTAGAAATATCTTGTGTTATTCTGAGAGTCTCCTGGACCACTCTGACCAACCACCTAAAGGGAGGTCTCTTCTGTCTAGCACTGTGTTCCTTACCAAGCAGTTCACAGGTATACTTATGCACTAACTGTAAGTGGGTTTTATCTGCATTTCTCTAATTGCTAAGGATGTTGAGAATTTTTCTTTTTTGGTCTTTTTGAGACAGGGTCTCCCTGTAGCCCCAGCTGGCATGGAACTCACCATGTAGAACTCACAGAGATCTGCCTGCCTCTGCATCCCAAGTGCTTGGATTAAAGGCGTGCAGCACCATGCCTGGCATGGATGTTGAGTATTTCTCATTGTGCTTCTTAGCCATTTTTGTTTCTTTGTTTGAGAACTCTCTGTTCAGGTCTACAGTCCATCTTTTTATTGAATTTTTTCTTGTTTCTATGTTTTCTGAGTTCTTTGTATGTTCTGGATGTTAATCTTCTGTTGAATGTGTAGCTGGTAAAGATTTCTCCCACTCAGTGGGTTTCCTCTTCCCTTCCTGGTTGATTCTTTCTCTGTACAGAAGCTTTGCAGTTTAATGAGGTCCCACTTATTTATTGTTAACTTTAATGCCTGAGCAGCTGGTGTCTGATTTTGAAAATCCTTTCCTACACTTATATCTTATAGGATACTGCCTACATTTTTCCTCTGGCATTTTCCGAGTTTCAGGTATTATAACGAGGTCATTGATCCATTTGGAGTTGACTTTTGTGCAGAGTGAAAGATGAGGGTCCAATTTCATTCTTTGGTAGGTGGAGATCCAGTTTTGCCAGCACCAATTGTTGAAGATGCTGTCTTTCCTTCATTGTGTGTTCTTGGCACCTTTGTCAAACAACAGGAGACTGAAATTACATGTACTCATTTTTATTCTGTTCCATTGAAATCCATGTCTATTTTTGTGCCAGTTCCATGCAGTTTTTATGAGCATAGCTCTGGAATATAATCTGAGATCTGGTACGGTGATCCTCCCAGTGTTGTTCTTTTTGCCCAAGATTGCTTTGGCTATCTGGGGTCTTTTGTGATTCCATATGAATTTTAGGATGATTTTTTTAAAGCTCTAGAAGAATGTTGTGGGTATTTTGATTGGTATTGCTTTAATTTGTAAATGGCTTTTGGTAGGATGTTCATTTTCATAATAGTGACTCTACCAATCCATGAGCATGGTAGGTCTTTCCATCTCTTAGTGTCTTCCTCTGTTTCTTTCTTTAGAAAACTGTAATTTTCACTGTAGAGATCTTTAATGTCTTTGGTTAGGTTTATTCCTAAATATTTAATTTAATTTTTTGACGTTATTGTAAATGAGAGGATTTCCTTAAATGCTTTTTCTGATTGCTTGTTATTTGTATTTAGATAACCTACTGGTTTTTATAAGTTGATTTTGTAACCAGCCACTTTAGTGAAAATATTAATCATTTCTAACAGTTTTCCAGTGGAATTTTTGGGATATCTCATGTATATTATATCATCTGTAAGTAGAGGTAATTTGACCTCTTCTTTCCAATTATTAATCCTTTACTTTCCTTCTCTTGTCTTATTGCTCTTGCAAGAGTTTCAAGCACTATATTGAAAAGGAGTGGACATAGTGGACAACCCTGTCTGGTTTCTGATTTTAATGGGAATGCTTCCAGTTTTTCTCCATTTAGAATTATGATGGCTCTGGGTTTGTTATATATAGCTTTAATTATGTTGAGGTTTTTCCCTCCATCCCAATTCCTTTTAGAAATTTTAATATGAATGAATGTTAGATTTTGTCGAAGACCTTTTCTGTGTCTATAGAAATGACTATGTGGTTTTTATAAGTCCATTTATATGTTTTATTACATATATTGACTTGCATATATTGAACCATCCCCACATCTCTGGAATAAAGCTAACTTTATCATAGTGGATGAATGTTTTGATGTGCATTTGTATGCAGTTTTGGTATATTCTGTTGAGTATCTTTGCATCTATGTTCATTAAGGATGTGGGTCTATAGTTCTCTTTTTTGTTGTGTCTTTACCTGGTTTTGATATTAGAGTGGTACTGGCTTCATAGAAGGAGTTTCGGAGTTCTCCCTCTGTTTCTATCTCTTTGAATAATTTAAGCAGTATTAGTTGTAAAACTTTTTTGAGTGTCTGGTAGAATTCTGCTGTGAAACTATCTGGGCCTGGGCTCTTTATTTTTAGCTGGGAGGTTTTGTATTACTGTTTCAAGTTTCTTATTTGCTATGGGTCTGTTTAAGCTGTTGATCTCTTCTTGGTTTAAATGATTTTAGAAATTCATACATTTCTTTTAGATTTTCAAATTTAATGGAATACAGGTTTTTAAAATATTCCCTTAAAAAAGTTTTTTGGATTGTGTGTGTGTGTGTGTGTGTGTGTGTGTGTGTGTGTTGTGATGCTTCCCCTTTCATCTCTTATTTTGTTGATTTGATTTTCTTTCTTTCTTTTTTTTTTGGTTAACTTGTCTAAAGGTCTGTCTATCTTGTTTAACCTTTCAAAAATACAGCTCTTAGATTCATTGATTTTTTTTGTCCCATTTTCTTTGTTCTGTTTCATTGATTTCTGCTCTGACTTTTGGTATTTCAACTAAGTTTGGGGTTGGTTTGTTCATGTCTTTTCAGAGTCTTGAGTTGTACTATTAAGTCATTTACATGTGCTTTTTCTTATTTTTTAATGTAGGCACTAAGAGATATAAACATCCCTCTTAAGGGGGCTGGAGAGATGGTTCAGCAGTTAAGAGCACTGACTGCTCTTGCAGAGGACCCGGGTTTGATTCCTAGCATCCACATGGCAGCTATGAACCGTCCTTAACTCCAGTTCCAGGGGAATCAGAAGCCCTCTTCTGACCTCCGTGGCATTGCATGACATGGGTGCACTCACATACATGTAGGCAATACACTCATACACATAAAATAAAAAATAAAAAATAAAAAATAGTAAAAATAAACATCCCTCTTTTAAGGTGTTCTGGAGGTTTGCTTGTATTGTGTTCTCATTTTCATTTATTTCTAGGAATACTTTTATTTTTTTCTTAAAAAATCAATCATTTAATCTCCATGAGTTCATGTAGTTACTAGAGCTTCTTTTGCTGTTGATTATAAACTTTGTTGCACTGTGGTCTAACAGAATGCATGGAATTAATTCAATTTTTTTGATTTGTTGAGATTTGGTTTTTTTTTTTTGTCCCAGAAAGTGGTCAGTTTTAGAAAATCTTGCATGGGCTGCTGAGTAGAAAGTGTATTCTTTGGTGCTTGGGTGGAATATTCTATAGAAGACTGTTAGGTCCATTTCTTGTAAGATATCATTTAATTCAGATGTATCCTTGTTTATTCTTTGTCCAGTTGACCTATCTATTGCATATAGTGAGGTATTAAAATTATCTACTATTATAAGTTGGGGTTAATCTGTTTTATAGTCCTGGAGTACCATTGTTATGAAACTGGGAGCTCTAGAATTTGGTACAAATATGTTCATAATTGTAATATCTTCTTGGTCAATTGTTCCTTCAATTAGAATAAGGTACCTCTCTTTTTGTCTTATTAGTTTTAAAATTTGAAGTATATTTTGTCAGATAGTAGAATTAAAAAACTTGTTTGCTTCTTAGAGCCATTTGCTTGGAATATTTTTTCCACCCTTTCACTGTAAGGTAGTGTCTACCCTTGAAGGTGAGGTGAGTTTCTCAAGGACAACAAAAAGATGGGCTTCTTTCTTGATCCATTCTACTAGCCTGTGTCTTTTGATAGAGAAGTAGAGGTCATTATTAAAGGTGTGTATTGGATACTGCCATTTTAATTTCTTTGTGTTTGTGGCCCTATTTTTTGTTTCCATTATTATACCTTTCTTTGTTTTCTTTTGTAGCCTCTTGTGTGAACTTACTCATTTCTTTGGTCCTTGTATTGTTTTGAGCATTCTCTTTGGGGCTGCTTGGTAGGCATGAATTCTTTCTGTCTATTTTGGTGTCATGAAAAATTTTCCATTCCCCTTCTGCCATGATAGATATTTGGCATCCATGGTTTTTAGAACTGGGAAAACTTTGGTCCAGGCTCTTCTGGCTTTCATAGTTTGCCTTGAGAAGTCAGCTGTAATTCTGATGGATTTTCCTTTATATGTAACTTGTTGGATTTTTCTAGCAGCTTTCAGTATCCTCTTTTTGTTTTGTATAGTTAATGTTTTCACTATGATATGCCATAGGGACTTTCTGTTCTGGTCCTGGCTAATTGGTATTCTATGTGTTTTTTGACTCTCTTTAGGTAAGTCTTTTCTTAATTTAGGGAAGCTTTCTTCTATAATCCTGTTGTAGATCTATTCAATGCTATTGGCCTGAGATTCTACTCCTTCTTGTATGCCTATAATTCATAGATTTGGTCTTTTCATGTTGTCCAACATTTCCTGAGTATTCCAGTCACGTGTTTTTATGAATCTTATATAGTCCTTGCTTAAGAAGTCCAGATATTCAAATTTATCATCCAGTGTTCTGTTTTCTATTTCATTTATTCTATTTGTGAAGCTTTCTCCTGTTGTTTCTAATTGGTTTATTGAATTTTTCAATCCCATGTTCATTTCCATTGGGTTTTCTTCACTATTTCTATCTCTTTTGGAATTCACTTTTCAAGTCATGAATTTTTTTTTTGATATTTCATTAAACCACATATATTTTCTCCCCCCTTGGATTTTGTCTTTGATTCTTTGAGTTGTCTGTCTGTGTTTTCCTTAAGTTCTTTGATCATATTTATGATTGTTCTTTTAAATTCTGCATCCTGGGTTTCCACAGGGTGGTTCTCATTGTTGTCCTCTTCTGTAGGACTGGATTTTGTTGGGGACATGTTCTCTTGTTTTTTCATAGTCTTTGTATTTTTGCACTACTGTTTTGGTACATGTATGTTCTTTGTTGGTTATGTGTCTGTAGGAACTTCTATTCTGCTTTTGTTTAACTGAATTTTGGTTCTTTTTATATTGATTATGTAGCTTGGTTGCTTTTTGTTCAGGTATGGAAAATAAATCTGTACGTGTTTCAGGTTCTTGCAGTGTAGTAGACTAGTCTGGGTGGATGGTGGGACAGGGCAGTAGGTAGGCTGGTCAGGTTAATAGGAGGGCTGGTCTGTGTCAGATCAGGAGTCAGTGGAGTCTATGCTAGGGAGTTTAGCTCGTCAGTGTTAGAAAGCTAGTCCAGAGATCTGAGGCAGAGGAATTAGAGTCTTCCTAGGTCCAAGATTGGCAGGGGATAGGGGGTGGGGAGTGTTGTTGGGTGAGAGGAATGGAATATAGATGCATTGGGCAAGCTCTGACTTACCAGATTCTTGGCAGGGCAAGTATGTTGGGCTGATCAGGAGCAAAGGAAGATGGCAGTGGGGGGACCACCTGAGTAGGGACTTAGCGATCTATGGTAGAGTGTTTAGCTAGTCTGGGTTAGGAAACTTGTCCAGGGAGCTAAGGCAGAGAAATTGGAACCTGTCTGGGTCCAAGGCTGATAGGGGACAGGGTTGAGGGTGGGCAAGAGGATCATAAAAAACATCTTAATCATCTTTATACCCCTTCCCCACTGGTACGCTCCCATAACCCCCCCACCATTAGAATTCATACATTCTGTCATTGTATTAAGGCCTATCTTGTCAAGTTGGTGTCCTGATATGTCCCTCAATACAGTCTTATCCACTGAGTTCTAGTCAGCCTATTTAGAGTCCCTCCCTTTAAAATAGTGGTAAAGAAAGATAAAATCAAGAAATTTGCAGGTAAATGGATGGAACTAGAAACTATTATATTAAATGAAGTAACATCGTCTCATTTGTGGATCCTAGCACCAAATCCTTATATGTGAGTTACATATCCTGATGTAACTGCAGGAAACAGGAAAATGGGAAGGAACCAGGGAGGTAAAGGGAAAGAAGGAACCTGAGAGATAAGAACAATAGGAGACAGGTGTAAAATTGGGGTATTTAAATGGGAGGGAGAGAGAGAGCGTCATAGAAAGAACTATGAGGATAAAGGGGAAGAATGAGCTCAAGACAGGTGAGACCATAGGAGACAGGTGTTATCACAGGAGAAATGGGGAAAATGGGATATTTTAAATGGGGAAGGCTTGCAAGGAGGGTTAGACAGGGAGAGAGAGAGGAGCGATAATGCCTAGTCAGTGTAAAAAACCAAAGGGAATCATATTAGTCCAAAAATCTACTGAAAAATTACACATGCAATGTCTCTACATGAGGCTGTATGTATAGCTGAAAGCTACATAACAAGAAACAGTGCTGCAGCAGACAGGAGAAACCTTCCTTTGAGTTGTTGGCAAGAGTAGTCCAAGGGACTCCCAAAGTTACACAGGCTATTGTCACAGCCCTTGATTGCCTTCCAGAATTTGAAGGTAAGGCCCTATTGCTGAAGACAGGACACACTTCAGACACAGAACTTTGAGCAATGAAGCTGGAACTGATTTGGAAGCCACCTGCCTTGAAGGTTAGCTCTAATAGCTTTGATGAGCACTACCCAAGCTGCTAAGAGAGAACATAAATAGATGGTCCAACCCTAGATTTAATGCTTAATAGCCACATCAATGACTGACACAGTAAAGGATGTTGGTGCAGTAACAGCATTTTTATCTTGAGGGTAATCAACAGCTACTTAATTGGAATTAAAATCTACTCAGTGGAAGGAAACTCATGTGGTATTATGAACATAACCATATACACATGGCTGGAGAGGCCATAGATCTTAGAGGAAACCCCAAGGCTCTCGCATCCCTAGACAAATGTAATTTCTTACCATGTGCAAAACATGAATCCTTTTATTTACAGACAAGTATCCCAGTCATTACTCATCGAAGAAAGTTCTTTTGCAACAGACAGAGATTATTACAACATTCCACAACTGGTCATACACAGAGATTGTCTATGAATTTCCCAAGCCTAAGTGGCACATCTACAATGCAACCTCTACACCTAAGGCTCACAAAATGTAGAACAAGGCATAAAGAGAACACTAATGCATCTCTCAGTTCTTATTAATGAAGCTCCCTCATACAACAGATGGCCAGGAGCACAAAGCTCACAAATGGTCAAAGCATAGACAATTTAAGCATTTGCAGAGTGTGAGACCTTGAATTGGACTCATATTAAACTTCACCCACCCAGGGCTCAGGGGCCATTGCAGAAGAGGGGACAGAAAGATTGTAAGAGCCGGGGAAGAGGTGCAGGACCATATGGAAATAGAGCCCTACAGGCTCATGAGACACTTCTCATATGAACCTACAGAAACAGTGTCAGCATGCACAAGCCCCATGCAAACTCAAGCAGACCAAAACCCAGCACAGAACTGTGGAAATGGGCAAGAGGCCCCAATCTTAGTCAAAGAATTATTAGCATCTGATTAATGCTGGGTGAGGAAAACTGTGAATTTTTACCAAATTCACACAAATTACCACAAACAAAAAGTACCACTCAGATAAAAAAGCAAGATTTATTAAATAAAAGGAAGTCAAACTCTCAGAGAATAAAAACCACTGCGAAACTCATTCCCTACACTTCCTTTCCATTCTGATGATAACACAGAACTGTAATGACATGTTGGTTGCTCCAAGCTCTTACCATTTTACATGTGAGGATTTTTATTCTAATGTGTGATTCTCAAAGACCCAAGGTGATCATCTGTAACACCTCCTGGGAAACTAGAAATGCAAATTCTTGGTCTTTTCACAGCCCTCTGAAACAGAAGCTATGGAAGTGAGGCCATCCACGGGTTCCCGTGCAGCTCTGCAGAACCTAGGCTGCAGTTGACACTGCTGGCATGATGCTAGATTCCCCTTACCAGCTAGACAGTTGTCTGAGTCTTGGAGCTAAGAGTCCACAAATAGAACCTACTCTAAGCCATTGCCCTTGATTAAACCACCTTGTTCAGAACAGGAGCTGCTTCTGTGGTTTGGTCACAATACACACTGTGGACCATAGACAGTAACTACCTGATCTGGGAATGCAAAACCCAGTCACATTGCTTCAAATTTGGCACAGCTCTGGAATATGGTCTAGCCTCCAAAACTCCCTCATGAAACAAGACCGCAGTTAGCCTTTGTTTACCGTTAGTCCCATTTTGCTTTGCCTATGACTTTCCTTGTTTTTTTCCTCTTATTCTCTTAGAAACTTTATCTGAGCATTCTGCCTTAAAACAAATGTACCCTAATTCTTCAGTCATCCTCTGCTGCCAAGGAGTCTGCTGTCATAAGGTCACAGAAAACTATAACCAGGTGCTTCAGAGCCATGGGAGCAGAGCTAAGTAGTTGTGACAGATTGTATACTTCACAAGTCCAAGATAACAAAAGAAGAGTTTACTGATGTTAACCTAAGACATTAGGCAGTATCAAAGGAGAGAAAGATAGACATCAACAAGAAAGTATATGTTTTAAGCATATAATAAAGAGTGCTATGGTCGAGTTCTTGTTCACTTATATCTTTTGCCAGTTGTACATGTAGTAACATGTTGGTAGCTTGAAATTAGCCATGCAAAGAATATTTCCACTAAGCAAATTGGCAAGTGCCACATAGGGGAGATCACACACACCCCACAGATGTTCTCTCTCTCTCTCTCTCTCTCTCTCTCTCTCTCTCTCCCCTAGACATTAAGCATATGTCTGCACATCACCAATCATAAACCAGATACAGTACACACTCTAGCATGGCATGCAGGATCAAGATTCTTCCTTGGTCAGAGAGAAGTAAATAGAACTAACACTGTTCCTGGGTCGAGGTTCCCAAGTACATGTGAAAATAGCTTAAAATAGTGCTACTGTTTTTGTTCTTATGAAAAATTTAACTAAAACCCTATAGTACAGTGATGCTAGAGGCCACCTGAAAGCATGGCTCTTAATCGTTCAGCTCCCTGGCTGAGCGGACATTTCTTTTGTCGCCCACACATGGATATAAGGTGTGTGCTGTCTATGAGATCCTCTGGGATGGACACTCCCTCAGGTCATGCTACTACACTGTATTCTTGGAGTTAGCTTTGGTCTGCACAGCATCCTGAAAGAATCTCTTCAGCATCTGTTTCAGCTCAGTATTCCAGAACATAGATGATGCGTGGTTCACTACCCTCCAGGTTTCTTGTTTTCAGCAGCCCCTTCTTTATTTCTCCTAATAGGAATGACTAATGGGCTCTGTGCTTTGGTAGTTTAAGTTTGAGGGCATCAGGGGAAATTTTGATTTATTTAAAACAGAAGATGGAAAGGTAGAAAATAAGACACAATTTACTTTGAGGGAATGTGGTAACTAGCTTATACGATGTCTGTATTGGTCTTTATTTGGTTACTCATGCCCTACAGGTTCCCTATATGAATGGAGATGACCAGTGTAACCAGTAGGATGTTGCAAAATTAGTAGTTTGACTTTCAAGAACAGATCATAAGGTACATTATGATGTCTGCTTTGTTTCCTTGGCTCATTAAGCGGGTCTCTGCAGAAGCCCACAAAGAGAGTAACTGAGGTCCTTCATCAATATCCAGAAATTTAGAGATGGGTCCTTGTGCTCTATTTAGGCCTAAGCTGTCGTCAAACCATATAGACACAAGGCTATCCTTCTTGTTTAAATTAAATTTAAATTTGTCATAAAGCCATTGACCAAGCATGCTGCATAAAAGTTATTGGATTCACTGTTATCAGGCAGACACTAATGACATTTTGATGCCAGTTGTCTGGGTGGCCACTGTAGCCTGTCTTCCATATTTAAATTCAAAGATTCCTTGAATATAGCTACAGTGTATTTAACAAAACTTTAATGTATTTGTAGTGTATTGTAATCTTTGAATCTAAACTTTGCTTGCTAAGATTTTCCTTTTCACATAAAGCTGTATATTATGCCTGCATGTGTATAAGTGCACCTGTGTCACGCAGTGCCCACAGAGGACAAGAGGACAATGTATCGTTTGGATACTGGTCAGGATATTTTTCACTGTAAGACTTTCACTTCATATGATCACCAAAGTGACCCCTTTGACTGAAACATGTTGCTAATCAGACTCATTCCATCAAAACTGTTTTGTTTGGTCTCGCTTTTGATTTTTCTTTCTTTAGCTGGTGACCTCTTTCTGGCTTATTTTTCTAACTTACCCTGAAATATCATGATAACTTTTAAAAGTTTTAACGATAAACTGAACACTTAAGATTTGTAAGGCTGACTCTGACATCACGATGAGCTGTGTCTTGGTTTCATCTATTGCATCATTTCCTGTTCTAGGAGCAAAGACTGTCTATGCCTGAACCACCTTGATTCACAACTCACTTGATAAAAACCACTATTTGGAACTCATATGTACTTTTTGATATGTACAGAAGTACTTGCTATTTGAAAAGAATTTATGCCTCTCTCCTCTGTGACTTACTTCCAAGATAAATATAGGCAGAAGGATCATGGGAAGTGATGAGAAGTCAGCACAAAATCCACCTGAATGTGCAACATGGCTTACAGTGATGATCTTCATGGGTTAAAATTTTGGAATGTAACACATTTAAGTGTATAGGCTGTTAAATCACAGCTTTAAGATATTTTAAAAACAGAATTTGCATTACACGTGTGCTGGACTGAGAATCCGGTGAATATAGTAAGATAACCAAGGCTTCTATACAGATCAGCTTCTATTAGCTCAGATTCAGTGTTGATTTGTTGATTTATAAAGGATGCTTGGTAACCTAAATAAAGCTTGAGTTGATAGCACTGAAAGCAGTTGAGGTGACTCTAACCTCAAGATTATAAAGATGTGCACAGTAAACTGGCTAAAAATGCAGAATTTGGGGCTTCTTGCCCATTGATTCAGATTCGTAAAGGTGAAAGTGATTCTAAGTTCAGTCTGAAAGCATCACCAGAGCTTCTAATACAAGCCGTACATGCAACATTCTTTGAAAATCCTGCTCTCAAGTTACTACCAGAAAGAAGGCCAGAGATGGCTACTTCCCTCTGAGAGCTATTGAACTTTCAATCTTGTTCCTTCCAGAGCCTCTATTCACTTCAGATTTTGCGGGGTAATGGGAAGTTTGAGTTACTACTGCAGAGTTCTTTTGTTTGCTCTGACAAGAAGCTGGCAGTGGTCTTTAAAGGAGACAGTCATTGTAAAATTCAGAGAAACCTGGGAGAGTAATTTAACTTCTGTCACTACAGTTATTCCCAGCTGTCAATTAACAGTATTTCCACAAAGAGAACTTCTTCCCATCCTGTAATAATTCATTTAATCAGAGTAATGAAAGTACAAGTTTAACATATCGTTGTCTTTTGTTAAGCAAACCTCACTAACCACCCATGGTGTTATCAGGAGATAGCAAAAACAAAAGCCCCCACATGAGCAGTACTACTGAAGCTTGTGGCCCACTCTGCACCAATTATATTGTGGCTCTTCAACCATCCTTCACCAGCTAACTGAACACTATCCGCGGGAGGTGGCTGGGCAGATTTTCCCTTTCCACTCCAGTGCTGACCCACGTTTGGTTGTCTTGCTATCTTCCTTTGAGTTTCAATAGGATCAGACTGTACCGGCGCCACTGAAAGTTGCCTGGTATTGGTAGATAAGGAAATACCAGAAAAGTAAAGCTAGGAGGCAGGACATAGAAGAAAGCAGCACAGGGTACAGGGCACCTTATCATGTAAGTCAGCACAGGAACACTGAGGTCCATCATGGACTAAATATAGACAGGGGGCAGAAGGCTTGCAAGTCATCCTCTCAAAGAATGAGGGAGCTGGATGTATGCTCAGGCTGTATGCACACCACGCTTCCTGTGTTCCACAGGAGACTTCCTGGAACAGCTTCAGCTTCCCTTTTATGTATACTGAGCAAGCTCATTGATTATTTGAAAATAAAATAAAAATCTTCAGGTAGAGACAGCTGGACAATTACTCATATGAACTCACAGCAATGGGGACGGTGTACACAAGTCTCACATAAGCTTAAGCCAGAAAAATTCCTAGCATAGTTGTGGGCAAATGAGCATGAAAACCCAACCCTACCTGAGGACCTGGTGGCAACCAATGACTATTGGGAAGGGAGAGTCAGTTTCCTTTAAGGGTGAGACTTGATAGGTTAAGTTAATCTGGCTCCAACTGAAGGATCTACACAGAAGGGTATTTGGGGACACAAATCTGACTTGATTGGCACATATATATATATGTATTTGGGGTATTTGGGGACACAAATCTGACTTGATTGGCATATATATATATATATATATATATATACACACACACACACACACACACACTTGAAATTGGGGGGTTAGTAAGGGGAATGCAGATAGGGGAGGAGTTCTAAATACTATCAAAATATATGAAATTCTCAAAAGTTCAATTAAAATAATAAGAGGAATGAAAAGATTGGAACGACAGGGTGCCTACAACTGCCAATAAAGTAGATGGCAATTATGAGTGAAAATCAATATCACAAAAATAAACTCGTGACCGCACATGGAGGCACACATGGGAGGCAGAGGCAGGCAGATCTCTGTGAGTTCGAGGTCAGCCTGGTCTACATAGCGAGTTCCAGGACAGCTAGAGCTAGAGGGAGACCCCGTCTCCAAAAAAGACAATAAATAAATAAATAAACAAGTGGACATTCTAGACCATCTTATGGAAATATGCTATAGCACATTTGAACCTTTTTTGCCAAGCCTTCAAGCCAGAGCCCAGCAAGTCTGGTACTACCTGTGAGTGCACAGGAAACACAGGACGAAAGTGAATGTGCATGTGCTCCACACGACTGTAACACTGGACTGTGGGAAAATTCAGAGCAAATTAATAGATGAATTGCAGTAAGAAAACACACCTTGGTCAGAGGAAGGTTTACATTTAAAATGTGCTCAAGAGTCAGTTGTAATTAATAGATTTTGTTTGATCAAAAATAAACTATAAAACCTTTCTTGAGCTGAAAAAATAAACTGCAGGTAGAAAGATCTTTGTGCTTTTAGCAAACCTTTGGAACTTGAATATTGAGACCTGAAAGATATTGAGAAGCCACTTGAATTTAGGTAAAGATTAGTTCCACTTACTGATCACACTGACTTTAAGCTCCTGAAAATTTTTAGTCCTGGAAACTTCCTTTCTTCCCATTTGGGCTTCTCCTAGAAGGACTATCATGTCCATTTCTAAAATTTTCCTATTTGTTTTATAGACACTAGACTTGACTCAATTCATATATCGATTTCTAAGCAAAACATGAATAAAATACAAAACCCAGATAAACAGCAGTTAAACCTCTTGGTTCTCCTACTGACACAAATGTATCAAGCCTCAGTTAGGCCCTCAAAGCGGTTTCACATTTCCACATAGTGCTACAGCCAGGTCCCTTTTCACTTTCTGTTTTCCACAGCGATTATCCTAAGTTTTCTCTGTAGTCCCCTCTTTCTCTCTCCTTGTTTGCCTTCCTATCAACTCCTGACCTGTCTGACCATCATTTCTGACCAGGTATGGTAAGGCAGACCTGCGATCTCAGTACCCAGGAAGTAGAGGCAGGAGGATTTTAAGTTCTAACTTGGGTTAAATAGCAAGATGCTGTTTCAACCGTTTTTTCCTTTATAAATAAGGGACATTTTGTAGATGCTGGCCCACAGAGAAGCCCGAGGAAGGGCACCATCCAATGGAGACTAAAAACCCCAAATCTTGACTGTTTTGATTTTGGAATCTACTCTCCCCAAGTTCATTTATTTCTACTCTCTTCTGAACTTTTAATTTTCCTAATATTCTTTTTACAGTAGTATCTAAATATGTTATCTCTGTGCTGAATGTAATACACACATAGAATCAAAGACACATGAACACATGCACACACAACCCTATAAATCACTCTAAAAGATCAACCCATTTTCCCTCACTCAGGAAAACACATTCTAAAGTCTACACCCTGTATAATTTACCTACTTATATATGTTAATTTAGTTCAAAACTTAATGTCTTACAGCAATGCTTATGACTGCTGCTATGGGCTGGAAATGGGTATGGTTCCCATTGGTCTACCTCAGGATTTGTGGTAAATTTCTGACAAGGTCCTGGTCAGCTAAGACTTGACTGAAACTGGAAGATCTATTTATGAGAAAATTCATAATTATGGGACATAAAGTTTTTGGCTTCTCTTCACAGAAGCCCTCAGTTCCTTCCCTTGTGGCCATTTCATAAGCCACTGAAAGGTCTTCATGACATGACAGCTTGCTTTACCTAGAGTGTGGCACCTAAGAGGTGATGTAAAAAGCTATGGTATCTTCAAAGGCCACGTCTCAAGTCATATTCTACTTGTTAGGAGTGAGTCACTAAATTCAGTCTACACTCCAGAAGGAAAACTAAGCCTCTGTATGTGAAGAGAGGTACATCAAAGCATTAAGCACACGTTATAAACCCACCATATTCTCCTTTCCCAACCATTGCCTTGTCCATTCTGGTTTCAGCACATTGCACTGTGGCCTTTACTTCCAGGATTCCACTGAGGAAGCTTCTGCTAAGGTTAACTGGTCGTTTATAACTTGCAAGCCAATGCAGCCCGGATTCCTTTGCTGTATTGCATGGTAAATGTCTGTTTCTTTTGCAAGATGCTCATCTTGTTCTTCCTTTCTGCCTCTAAAAGTAAATTTCTGTTCATATTCCTTTCTTTTATTTTGAACATCTGTGGATAGCAAATTATTAGGTAATTTTCATTTGTTGTCTATGGTTTTTAAGCTATTTGTACAACTGGAGATAGAAATAGATAAACCTAGAAGGAAAAGAATCCCACCCTAAGGCTCAACATTAAAATACCCAGAACCTGTGTGCAGCGTACCTCTCTTGGACAAAGTGACATGGCAATTGAAGTTTGGCATCATTTCTTTCTGAGTTTATGAATTATAAAAGTAAATCCTTTCCAGTCACCAAAATCATAAGAACATTTCCTGTCCTCAATATTGAGGTGTTTAATTCAACTGTGGGTTCATATGCTTTGCAATAGAAATATAGCTTGTTTCCTGGAAACTTTTATTAACCAGCTCACCTTTTCTTCACCTTCTTCACCTTTGTTACAATCTGCCTTTATGGTTTTGTTTCTGGACTCTTTATTTGATTTCATTGTCTGTGTCTGTAAATTGCATTCTCATGTCTTAATCACATACTTTCATAATAACAATTGTCCTTACACAAGTGGAGATCCCCTGCTCTGTCCTCCACTTATCGCGACGGTCACCCTTTACCCTTCCTTTTAAATTTTAAAATTGGTTTCCATGTTCCTCAAAAACCCTGTTGGTATTTTGATTGGATTGGATTGAATTTATAGATTAATCTTGAGAAAACTGGCATTTTTACAACATTGAAATTTTCCATCCATGAACTTGGTTTTTCTCTCAATTACTGATGCCTCTTTTTATGACTTTGGATAATAAATTATAATTTTATCTATCTTGAAGAAGCTCTATGAATATTTTACAAGGTAACTTTGAGAAAGTATGTTTTTTCAAAGTGTTAGTTCTTGATGTCCAGATGAGTGTTTTTCACAAACATTTTGTTCCTAGCATTATGTCTGAACCTTTCTCCTCACTTCTATCAATTTGTTTTGTGTTTCTTAAGTTGCTGATTATAAGAATCACAGCATGCATAATTAATTCTATGTTGTTTGTTTATAATATTTGTATTTAAAATTTTCCTCTTATCTTTAATAACTCCATCTAGGACTTTTATGCAATATTAAAATGAGTATTAGCATGAATGTCTATATTTCATTTCAGACTTCAAAGCAATGGCACTATCCATTACCTATAAGAACACTATTTACTCTATCAAGTTTTAACGAGCTTCTATTATTAGTTTGGGAGCATTTATGTTTAATGAATAAGATGATGGTTTCTTAAATAACTTTTCTGATTATATTAAAAAGGAGTGTTCTCTTTTAAACATTTTATGTAAAATTACATGAATACATTGTCTAATAAAAACAACTTTGAGGTTGTTAGAATAAACCCAACTTTTCACGATGGCATTTTAATATATGTGTATAAATGTAGCTTATTGAAAAGTTGAATTTACCTCTTTAGATTTTATTTGGATTTGTTGTACTGAAGGCCAAAAAGAACATTATTATGAACTCTCATTTCCTTATATGATCATCTTTAAATTTGCAATTCAATTTTGTATCTTCTTGAAAGAAAAGAGAGAAAAGAGAAAGAAATGAGGGAAATGGAAGAAAAATAAAGAGGAAGGGAGGTAAGAAGAGGGAGGGAGGAACAAGGTGGCCATTTGATTATTATGTTAAAAGGTTTATTATTGAATTTTGAATATTTATTGGTATTCCTTTAGGGAAGAATTCTGATCTCTTAGCTGTTTGGGTTTACCTTTGCTTTTGTTTGGAAGGTAGAAATTTTCCTCATATGGTTGCAGAATCTTTGTGCGTCCTAATGAATTTTGAGTCTGATTGTATGTCATCTTTTAATGGCTAAAAATATTGAGACAGGAGTTTCACCGTGGTATAGTCCAGTCTGGCTTTGAACTTGATTCTACTGTCTTTTCTCCAGTGCTTTCTCCTTCCTTTTAAATATGTGTTACCCACTACTGTGCTGTTTGCATATGTGTTTTGGGCCTTAATTCCATTTTCTGGCATGCAACTTCTAAAACATTTGGATTCTCCAATATGATACCTTTCTTTCTGTGTGCTAATCAGCTGGCTGATAAGTGACACATCTTTGGTAACTTCAAGGTGGAAGGCTGTCATTCGGAAGACCAAAGCCCTAAGGGATGGTTAGAGATTCCTGTTCTGCTACAAAACCTCCAGGAAGAGGAAGGTTAAGTTGATTAGTACTTACTGATTCAAACAATCTTTCTTATGTAATGAAGCCTCCATGAAAGCCTCAAAAGACAGAGTTCAGATGAGCTTGTGGAGCGTTCACACAGGAGAGCTTCCAAGAAGGTGAACAAGAACACATCCATGGGCTGGAAGGTGCCAGAAGAGTACAGCGCTACTGGAACAAAGCTCCCTTACGCAGGACTCTTCAAGACTTCACTTTGTGTGTTTTTTCATCTGGAAGTTTGAATGCATTATTTAAAATATAGTTTACAATAAATCTATAAAAGTTTTTTCCTTAGTCTATGAACCACTCCAGCAAATGAATCAAACTTAAAGTGGGAGTATATGTAGAAATCTCAATTTCTAGACAGTCAATCAAAAGCACCGGTTAAAAAATAGTCTGGGGTTTCTGATTTGATTCTGAAGGGAGGCCAGTTGAGGGAATTGAGCTCCCAGCCTGTGGGGTTTGAAACTATGTCCAGGTAGTTGGTGTCAGAACTGAGGTGAATTAGAAAACACCCAACTAGTGTCTGATGTGACATCCATTGCTTGCTATTAGAGAACAAAATTCCCCTATGCTTTTTCAGATCACAGAAACCCTCTGTGCTGGTGTTGCTGGCTGAACATAGAGAGAAAAATGGAGTTTTATTTAAGCCCTCCGACTGAACTACATATTGTCCTCTTAATGCTACTTTCATTGGCTCCCAGTACTTTGTTTACACTGTACTTTAGTTTCCATTTGTCCTAAGACATGTTCTCATTCTCCTTGTGATTTCTTTTTGGAGCTATTTGCAGGCAGGTCTAAAGTACTGTTTGAGCCCTCACTTCCGTCTCTGTTTCCTGCCTGATGTTCTATTAATGCTTAACTTTATTTATTAAGGTTTTCTCTTATTACCGTGTGTGATTATGAACACCTCTCTCTGTCTACCAAAATCGCCACTGAATCATCAACAGTTAAGATAACACACTTTTATTATCTCACAGTTTCTCTAAGTCACAAATCTGGTGGTGTCATTCAGTTTTCTGCTCAACATCTTAAAATACGGAGGGAAAGTGTCTGTTAGGCTACATTCTGTCCTGGAAGGCAAGGTCCCAACTTAGGTTGTTAGCAGAATTAAATTAATTTCAACGCAAGACTGAACACAAGCAATGCCCTTTTTTTTTTAAACTTTATTTTTAATTTTAATTTTTTATGTGTATGAGTATTTTGCCTGTGTGTGTGGAAATGAAGTGTCATGCAATGCCTGCAGAGGTCAGAAGAGGGCATGGGATCCCCTGGAACTGGAGTCAGGACAGTTGTTAGCTGTCATGTAGATGCTGGGAATTGAACTGGGTCTTCTGCAAGAGCAGCCAATGCCCTTAACCACTGAACCATCTCTCCAGTCCCCATATGTTGTAGCTTTACAATAGGAATCATTAGTTGCCATGTGGGTGCTGGGAATCAAACCCAGGTTCTTTGCAAGATCAGCCAGTGCTCTTACTCACCGAGGCATCTCTCCAGCCCCTAGTACTGCCCTTCTTTTGCTGGTTACTATCAAAGTGTTGCTTTCAGTTACCAGCGGCCACCCTCAGATCCAGCCAGCTGGCCCTTTCACAATACGGCAGTGTACTCCTTGAAAGTTAGTAGGAGAAGCTATCTCCTTTCAGAAAGGATTATTTTAAGGGATTACAAGCTTAGGTCAGGTCCCTACAGGATAATCTTTTTGATTAACTCAGAGTGAACTAGGTGAGACCATAATTATATCAGCAAAGTCACTCAAAATTACTATATAGCACAAACCAATTCTAAGAGTGATAACATATCATATATATAAGCCCTATTCACATACAATGATTCAGATTTATATAAAGGTGATGTTCATTGAATTCTACTAAATGTAGATTTCAAGACAGGAAAGGTGTTCTGGAAAGACATAAGGAGGGGGTAATATTTGTTATATAAAGAATGTGATGGTTGAAATTAAATATATGGGATTTGGAAGAAGACAAAAAGCTATAGGAAAATGGGAGAGGAAGAAGACACACCTTACATTTAAGTGAACATGTAAAATAAAAAGATGTGTAAGTACTAGGACTGAATATTGCAGCCAGCCCATATTTATATATTTGTTTGTTTGTTTACTTTTTGGCATTAGAGATTTACCTAGGGCCTCAGGCATTCAAGACAAATGGTTTACCACTGGGTTACATTCTTAGCCTTTGAATATTGCATTGAGGAATAAAAATACTAATTTTTACTTTAAAGGGCAATTAAATTCAATCTCAGCTTTAAATTTTATTTTAGAATGTTTTGCAATAGACTTTTAAAAAATAATAATGTCAATAAAGTAGTTTTAGACCCAGCATCCATACTGAAGTTTCGGCTTCTATTATAGATAACATCGTTCATAGATTAAATAGCTTTATTTTGTATTTTAAATGTTTTCCTTATTCCAAGAGTTAAATATTGCTAAAGTCAGTAAAGGAGACTTTCACAATGACATACAAAGAGATAAAGGTCCCTGGTGAGAAGTCAGTTTCTAAAACGAGCATCCTAGAATCCCAGCCTGCCTTTCATAGTCCATAGGACACCACGTCTTTAATAAAAGCTAAGTACTCTGATCTTTGAGTAAGGATGGAGCCTAAGAAAGCTAAGTTATATGAATACACAGCCACTCCTTATAATTTTTCTTAAGCACATGAAAACCCAGAGTCTGAGCAAGGATTTCTGTCTCTTTTCTCTTCTGCACACACTTTATTAAGCTGTCATTCACAGACACAGCAGGAACACCAAGCTCTCTCTTGGAACAACATGGATGACAGCAACTCTCTGGCACTATGCAGCTCTCACAAAGAAATCTTCACATCACAACAGATCTTTCTTTTGATGTGTTCGCTATTTCCCGATCCATCTTGCAGTGACAAATTAAGACATTTGTGCAGTGAACACTGGCATTGGTGTGAATTCAAATATTTCTAGTCCTATGTAAATTTTCATTGTTTTCTGACTTGTGTACCTTTGATAATAATATCAAAATTTCTTGAATTTCTTCAACATCAACTTAGCAACAATACGTAGTAGACAATTAGGACTGTGCTTCCGAGACAGGCCAATATGCTTCCCTGTGGAGAAGAGCTTACACAGGAAATGACAGTCCTCAAAGTGCAGGTGTGAGAATCCTAAACCTTGAATTTCTATTTTGAAACTTGCTTATTGTAAACTAATCTTGAGATATGATAGCCCTCAACATAAACTAAAGCTTGCTGGTGAATAATCAGCTATCACTTTTCTTCTATGACCATAAACATTTTGGGCCTATCTAATTTTACTGTGTTTGGAAGCTGACTATAAATCTTTACAAAAAATGGAAAGGAAATAGCATTCACCCAAGCTGTGTATTAGTTATTTCTTCAGATGCAATTTGTAATTGAATATAAGTTCAGCTATTTTGTGTATTTAATGCAAATTGACTTCTATTTCTAATGTAACAGGATATACAGAAATTTGTTTCTGTTACTTTGAAATTCTCACCACAGTTCCTCTTTCAAACTTCTTTGTTTCATTTCACAAGTATGTTTGTAGGCTCTATTTTGTTCCTAGGACTTTGTTGTTAAGACATAAGATTGAATAGTACAAATAAAATATATACCTTCAAAGAACATATAACATTTCTGCTAAAATATTCAGCAATCATAGTATATATGCAAATTATGCTTGTGATTTTCTGCTGGACTTGGTGACTAGCTACCAATTGATTCTGTTGATTGGGCAGACACCAATGTCAGATACATGATGAAATTATATAAACATATTAAGAACAAAACGCTGCTGGACATTCTGGAGGCTGAAGCAGTAGGATCATGAACTCAAAGCCAGTCTGAGCTACATAAGACTCTGAGCCCAGACTCCAAGGACAGGAGATATAGCTCAGTTAGAAGAGTGTTTTCCTGACACGCCCCCAAATATAACAGCTTTAAGAGCATTGTAATAAAGAAATAGAGAAAGCATTCACAAATTTTCTACTTATGATCTTTTACATCAAATAAATTTTCATACTATCCCAGGTGTATAAGATAGGTATGCAATTAAGCTTACTGATAATAAATGATAAAGAAATATATTTAAAGGAATTCTTTTTTATTTTTTAAAATTTAATAACCACATGATTAGAAGAAGCATTTCATTACAGCTTTAACATATTTAGTAACACATTCCAGAGTAAGGATACA
>NW_008332087.1:2431148-2432785 GCF_000622305.1 Nannospalax galili
TTTAATCTCTATGTATCTGATGATTACTAGTCACAGTCAGTTACACTCAGATCCTTAGTACCTGAGTATGGATATAAAGTTATCAGATAGATTTCAATGGTAATGTTTATCACCTCTAATAGTTAACAAACGTAAATTTTTATGCTTCCACCTCAAATATGTCATTTTTTTAATTTGTTGATTTTTTTGTGTGTATATCATATAGAACATCCCAAACAATCTTATTAATCTATAAACCCACTTCCCAAATGACCCAAAAGACTCCCAGACAGTAACCCAGCATAGAACTGGGAAAATTAATATCAGACCCCAATCTTATCTAAAGGAATATTGATAACTGATTGCTGTTAGATGAGGAAGAGCTGATCTCCCTAAAACAAGGATCTCTAGACAGGGTGACTAGATTCAGCAGATGGACAAGCACTGGGCAACTGCTGGGGGTGCCAACAACACATATTTTCCAGATAGAAGGGTCTTACTGGCAGATGCTGGTGTTCTCTTTCCTACTGGCCCTCGGCATTCACAGGTCATCTTCCCACTGTCCAGAGCATTTCTTTGTTTGCCTACAGACATTTTTCTGGTCACCTGAGCATGCTTCCCATTCATGTGTGTGTAAATATTGAAAGAAAAAAAATCTTTTCTGGATCATCTTATAACTAAGCTGTTGGGAGTTCCTATTCCCTTAAACTGAATTCTAAACTGTTGTGTGGAGTTGTTTAAAAAGATTAAAATTTAATAATTATCCATAGTAGTAACCTATCTGACTAATTCAGCTCTGCCTGTCTTCTCTTCTATATATAATTTCTTCACGCCCTAAGGGCTGGGATCATAAATAAACTATTGTATTTGACTCCTTACCTCAGGGTTTGCCTCTGTGGAAACCTAATGTACAAGTCACTGTTTTGGCCTGTACAGAGTATCTAGTCCAGTGGGACCTCCCAAAGCCCTCTTGTATCTACAGTGCGTGAACCAAATTCACCATTCTTAACCAGCATCAATTTTCCCCTGTTTGGATATTAAAACACCCATAAGCACATCTATAGGAATGGTACTTTAAAGGGGATTTTTTCTAAATCTCCAATTTTCTACTGTTACCAGGATTTGAATCTAAGTTTCTTTGACTTCTAAGTTACAGCTCTAATCATATAGCAAAACTGCAGTAAGAAAGGTTAGTAGAGAATAAGTCCACATGATTTCTAGTCCTGATTGGCTATGTGTTAGCCATTTTTATTTATTTATTTTATTTTTACACCCACTTCCCAGATAGCACCCTCCCATAGCCTCCCTCCCCCCATTAGAGCCCTTATACTCTGATAACCCTGCTACTGTCTGCTGTGTTGTCAGCACCCCCAGCCATTCCCCTCTACTTGCCCTTCTGGTGAATCTAGTTAGCCTATCTAGAGGTCTTTGTTTTAGGAGGGTCAGCTGTTCCTCATCTAGGAGGAGTAATCAGTAGTCAATAATCCTTTGGATAAAATTGGGGTCTGCTGTTCATTTTCCCAGTTCTATGCTGGATTACTATCTGGGAATCCCTTTGGCCACCCTGACCAACAACTCAAAAGAAGGTATCGCCTGTCTGTTGTCTCTTATGTAGCCTTTAGCTATACATATGGACTCTTATGAAATTATACTGGCCC
>NW_008332087.1:2433761-2435863 GCF_000622305.1 Nannospalax galili
TTACTTCACTTAGTATAACAGTTTCTATTTCCATCCATTTACCTGCAAATTTCATTTCATCTTTCTTTATTGCTGAGTAAAACTCCATCATATAAATGAACATTTTCATTATCCACTCGTCAATTGAGGGACACTTAGGTTGCTTCCATCTCTTAGCTATTGTGAAAAGAGAAGCAACAAACATGGATGTACAAGTGTCTCTGCAATAGGAATGAATTCTTTGGGTATGTGCCAAGGAGTGGTATAATTAGGTCAAATGGTAGGTTCATTTGTAGTTTTTTAAGAGTTCTCCACACTGCTTTCCATAGACGTTGAACCAGTTTGTCGCCCCACTAGCAGTGGATGAGTGTTCCCCTTTCCCCACATCCTCTCCAACATTTGGTATCATTTGTTTTCTTGATCTTAGCCAGTCTTACTGGAGTAAGGTGAAATCTTAAAGTGGTTTTAATTTGCATTTCCCTAATTATTAGTGATGCTGAACATCTTTTAAGATGTTTCTTAGCCATCTTTACTTCTTCTTTTGAGAACTCTCTATTCAGATCCTTAGTCCATCTTTCAAATCTTTTAATTGGGTTGCTTCTTGTCTTGGTTGAGTTCGTCATGTATTCTGGTTATTAAACCTCTGTCAGATGTGTCGCTGGTGAAGATTTTCTACCTTTCTGTGGGTTTTCTGTTTGCTTCCTTGGTTGTCTCCTTTGATGTACAGAAGCTTTTTAGTTTAATGTGATCCCATTTGTTGATTCTTACCCTCGTTTCCTGAGCAATTGATGTCCGATTTAGAAAATCCTTTCCTATGCCTATATCTTGTAGGTTTTCCCCAATTTTTCTTCTAATAGTTTCAGAGTTTCAGGCTTTACGTTGAGGTCTTTGAGCCATTTGGAATTGACTTTTGTGCAGGGTGAAAGATAGGGGTTTAGTTTCATTCTTCTACAAGTGGAGATCTAGTTTGCCAGCACCATTTGCTGAACATGCTGTCTTTCCTCCATTTAATATTTTTGGCCCCTTTGTCAAATATCAGGTGGATGAAATTGCATTTACTCATATTTGGGTCTTAAATTTTGTTCCATTGATCTATGGGTCTGTTTCTGTGCCAGTACCATGTTGTTTTTATGACTATAGCTCTGTAATACAGCTTGAAATCTGGTATAGTAATACCCCCAGCATGGCTCTTAGTGCTCAGGGTTGTTTTGACTATCCAAGGTCTTTTATGCTTCCATATGAATCTTAGGAAAGTTTTTTCCAATCGTGTGAAAAATGTCATGGGGATTTTGATTGGCATTGCATTGAATCTATATGTATCCTTAACTCTCACCCTAACACTAACCCTAACCCTAACCCTAACGCAAATGCAAACCCTAACCCTAACCCTAACCCTAACCATATCCCTCACTCTAACACTAACACTAAAACTAACCCTAACCCTCACACTAAAGCTAACCCTAACTCTCCAATCCCTAACCCTACACTAACCCTCACCCTAACTCTACCTACACCCTCACCGTAACCCTACCCCTAACTCTCACCCTCGCCTAATCCAAACCCTAAACCTAACCCTAATCCAGAACCTAACCCTAACCCTAATCCTAAAAGTAACTTTTTTTTTTTTCAGCTTTGGTGAATAGGAGTGTTTCCATGTACTCTTTCTCTGATTGCTTGTTATTGGTAATATAGAAAGGCTATAGACTTTTGTAGGTTAATTTTGTAACCTGCCACTGTACTGAATGTGTTAATAATTTCTAGGAGTTTTGGGTGGAATTTTTGGCATCCCTTAGATATAATATCATATCATCTGGAAAAAGGGATAATTTGATCTCTTCTTTTCCAATTATTACACTTTAATTTCCTTTTCTTGTCTTATTGCTCTTGCAAGGGTTTCAAGTAGTATGTTAAAAAGAAGTGGGGATAGTGGACAGCCTTGTCTGGTTCCTGATTTCAATGGGAATGCTTCCAGTTTTTCTCCATTTAGAATGATGTTGGCTGTGGGTTTGTTATATATGGCTTTAATTATGTTGAGGTATGTTCCCTACAGTCCAATTCATTCCCTCAAGGATTTTGAGCATAAATGCATGTTGAATTTTGTCAAAGGCCTTCTCTGCATCTAT
>NW_008332087.1:2437577-2438611 GCF_000622305.1 Nannospalax galili
TCCATTCACATAGTCTGTGTCTTTTGACTGGGGAGTTCAGTCCATTAATATTTAAAGTTATTAATGAAAGATGAGTATTGAATCCTGTCATTTTTATTTCTGTTTACATTCTTGATATATCTGTACTTTTCCACAGTTATACCTTTGTTTGATTTCTTTCCACAGTCCCTTGAGTATAGTCATTCCTTTCTTCAGCTCTTTGTATTGCTTCCAGAACTCTGAAGGGCTGGTTTTGTGGACTTGAATTCCTTCAGCTTATTTATGTCATGGAAGATTTTTCTTTCCCCTTTGACTATAATAGACATTTTGTATGGGTATAGTAATCTGGGTTGGCATCTGTGGTCATTTAAAATTGAGAATACTTTGGTCCAGGCTCCTCTGGCTTTCACAGTTTGCACTGAAAAGTCAGCTGTAATCCTAATGGGTTTTCCTTTATATGTGACTTGTTGTTTCTCTTTTGCAGCTTTCAGAATTGTCTCTTTGCTTTGTATGTGTAGTGTTTTTACTATGATGTGCCGTGGAGAGTTTCTTTTCTGGTCCTGTCTGTTTGGTGTTCTATATGCTTCTTGTGTTTGTATGGGCATGTCTTTCTTTAATTTTGGGAAATTTTCTTCCACGATTCTGTTGAAGATCTGGTCCATGCCATTATCTTGGGATTCTTCTCCTTCCTGTATGCCTATGATTTGTCGTTTTGGTCTTTTTATGGTGTCATATAATTCCTGCATATTCCATTCCTGTAATTTCTTAAATTTTTCATAATCTTTGCTTGAGTGATCTAGTTCGTCTACTTTATCATCCAGTCTTGATACTCTGTTTTCCATTTCATTCATCCTATTGGTGAGGCTTTCTCCTGTCATTTCTAATTGGTTTACTGAGTGTTTCACCTCCTTATGCATTTCAGCCTGAGTATTCTTCAATATTTCCAGCTCGTTTCTGAATTCATTCAGAAGTTTATCCCTATTTTCCTTCAGCTCTATGATTACCTTGTTTGTGTGTTCTTTAAATTCACTGAATTCTTTTATCATATTCATCAA
>NW_008332087.1:2438911-2458729 GCF_000622305.1 Nannospalax galili
GAGGGTCAGATGTTTTCAGGCTTTCTCCTAAGGCCTGGATCCCTCCAGGAACGATTTTGGCTTCAGGAATTTGGGAGTTGGATTGGCCTGGGAGCCTGGCCCAGGAAAGATGCTGGTCTAGGGCAGCTGGTGGCCATGCCACCCAGAGGTATAAAGGCAGATGGGGCAGGAAGAGGCCCCAAGGACTCCTGGGGACTGCACTGAGGATCTGGGTTTGTCCCGGAGAGAGGCCTGCAGGTAGGAGAGAGGCCTGCGGTGGGTCCTGCAGGCCCAGAGAAGTAGAGGGAGGTCATGTTAGCCATTTTTAAGATAGGAAACCACCCCAAAGATTATTCTCTTAAAACAATTTCTTGTTAACAAGTCTACATGTCTTCTGCATGGCTCTGCTGTGAGAACTCTACTTATCTTGTCAAGTCTTGCTTAGATAATAGTAGTCAGCTGGTGGGTAGGAAAGCCTGTATAGGGTTGACTGGGCAATTGGAATGACTGATTCACAAGATTTCCCTTCTTGCAGTGTGGAAGCTCAAGCTTATTCATACAACAAAGGTTGTAATCCAAGAAAGAATACAGAACTATGCAAGGACTCTTGAGTCTTAAGTTCAGAGCCAGAAAAATCATTTATAGTTCCTTCTACAGTGAAATATTTCATCAAATCAATGCAGATTCAACAGGTAGGAGGTCTTCACACCTTTGTAGTACAAGGTGTTAGTATGTAACTATGGAACTTGCCATGTAGACCAGGCTGGCCTCAAATTTGTGGAGATTCACTTGTCTCTAGCACTTGGGATTACAGGAGGGAGTTACTCACCTGACACTGTTCCCCACCTGATGAGAAGGTTAAAAGCATCACATCGCAAAAAGATGTGGATACACAAAAGGGAATAATAGTAGCTTGCTTTGGTGGGGGTGTGGGGGCAGTCTATCATTTTCTAGCTAGTGTCAGTCTAAACACATTCTGTGCTTACCAGATAGATGTCTAGGACATTTTACAAAGGGGACAGAGGGTACCACATCATCACTTTGTTTCGTCATCCTACAACCATTTTTGCTGTTATCCCTTTATCATTTTATATGCTAATTTTCTACATTCAGAAACTCTATTTAACACTTTTATTTTCCTTTTCTATTTTTTAGTGTCCTCAAGCTGCAGATTAGTCCTATAAGTTAATTGGACTGTGGGACATTTATTAGAAATACTATGGCATGTAAAATTTCATTCTCTAGTTTTAATGGCTGTGTAAAAGAAAACTTGTACATTGTGAAAGGAATTGGGGAAAAGCAATCGAAATCTGGGTATGGAGACGGCAAGGCGGAGCACCCTTGCCACCCAGTGGAAGGTTCTTGAAACTGCATATCCAAAAGTTCAACCATATGACTGACTGCTGAGCACCACCTCGTACAAGTGGTGCTGGGTGCCACTGAGGTTACACTGAACTCTGGCAAACCAAGGAGCAGTCTCATGGCTGAGCTGAACAGATACATTTGGTCCACCTGGTGAACTCTGCCATCTGCATCATCACAATAGTGATAGGGTGATGTCTGAGCCTCACCTCAGGATCAGGATTTTAAGAGCTAGCAGAACTCACTGAATTCACCCCACTTAGCTCTGAAACCTTTTGGTTGCTGAGTTTTTAAAAAATATATTTTATTTATTTTTTTTATTTTATGTGTATGTGTACTGCCTGCATGAATGTAAGTGTACTAATGTCATGTAATGCCCGCAGAGGTCAGAAGAAGGTTTTGGGTCCCCTGGAACTGGAGTTACAGATGGTTGTTAGCCACTATGTGGGTGCTGGAATCCAAATCTGGGTCCTCCGCAAGAATAGTGAGTTCTCTTAATCACTGAGACATCTCTCCAGTCCCTGTCACTTGGTTTTTTGAGACAAAGTCTTGCTACTGTAGCCCCGGTGTCTGACCTCAAAGTAATGATGTGCTATCTCATTCTCTCTAATGTGGGATTACAGGTGCACACTGCCATGCTACATAAAAATTTTAAATGTGTAATCTACACACAGAAAAATACACAGGTCATGACATAATAGCTCAGTGTCTTCACAAAGGAAATACACCATATATCCAGGACATAGAACAAGCCCAAGACTAACCATAAGCCTTTTTTTTTTTTTTTTTTTGGTCTTTTTGAGACAGGGTCCTCCTCTTAGTCCTAGCTGAACTAGAACTTGCTATGGGGACCAAATTCCCCTTGATCTCACAGAGATCTCTGCCTCCCAAGTGCTGGGATTAAAGGTGTGTGCCACCATGCCCAGCTTCCAGAAGCTGGTCTTATGCACCATGCCAGGCAATGCCCCTTATACTTTGCATTGGCTTCGAAGGCATCAGTAAATTTCATTTCTTCAGGACTCTTTTCTAATGGAATTCTACAATTCTCTTTTTCATCTTACCCATATGCTGAACAGCTTATTTATGCAGTTTATTCTTATATAGTATTGTAGCTCACGAATTTTCATCACTGAATAAAAATCCGATTCATGAGCTAGGTGTGGTGGTACACGCCGTTAATTTCAGCACTTGGGAAGCAGAGGCAGCTGCCTGATCTACTCACTGATTTCCAGACCAGCCAGGTCTGCATGGGAGACCCTGTCTCTAAAAGAAAGTAACAAGTACATGAATAGATCACATTTATTCACTTCAGTTCATGGTTACTTGGGTTGTTTTAAATTTTTGTCACCATATATTATCCTGTTATAAACATTCCACTGCGCACATTTTGGAGTATGTATCCTTTCAGTGTTGACTTGTATCTACTGGGGAGTGGGATTTCTGGGTCAATTATATGTATACGTTTGGCTTTAGTAAATCTTAGAAGCTTCCTAGTGTGGTTATACCAGTCTATTTCTACCCATCTGATTCTTTTAGTAACTTATTTTTAAATTATTATAAGCATACAGTTTCAAAGAAATGTACAGAGAAGTCTCGTGAATGCAATCTTCTTCAATGTGAACCTTCAGCATGAAGTGTTTTTTAAAATAAGCAGCAGTCTAGAAGAAGCCAGGTAACCAAATGACTTACAACATTGTAACTAATGCATTGGCTTTCTGCTGACTCACACACAACTGCAGACAGATCTCTTCAATTTTATCTTACAATTTTCAAGTTCCCTTTGTTTCTTGGAAATGATAAGGTTAATATGAGTTCTTAGTAAAATCTGAGAACATTTATCTACTGCCCAGAATTTGGAGGAGAGACTGATAATGCACCTAGTAGAGAATCAGTGTTCAGTAAAAGTTACTCATCATTTTAGTCTCTTTTCCGGTTGATGTGATAAAAATACCCTGGAAAAAATAACTTAGTGTGAAAGGGTTTATTTTAGCTTACCATTCCAGGTTATAGTCCAGCATAGCCAGAAGTCAAGGCATGAGGAGCTGGAAGCGGTTAGTCACATTACACCCAGTCATGGATGAATGCATGCGTGCTAAGGGCTTGGCTCACCTTCTTGACTCATACAGTCCGGGACCCCCGCCACACACAATGGGTGAATCTACTCACGTCAATTAACATAACCAAGATAATCCCCTATAGCAGGCCTGCGATCCTTCTCCCTGGTGAATCTAACTTCCTCCAAATTGGCAATTTAGTACTATACATCACATTGGTGTTTTGTCAATAGTCATAGCATCATTTCATCTCCCTCTAATAGAAATGGGATGTGATGTATAAAAAGACAATATGATTTTTTCAAGGGACTCAAGATGATAAGCCATAGGCTTAGACTTCAACTCAGAAGTTCTGTCTACAGTTCAATTGCTGGCATAGATAGCTTACTCTTAATTGTATTATCGTCATTATTTCTTAAATTTCACCTGTTTGATTTCTTTTCTAGTGAAAATCACACCAACTTCCAAAGAGTAGTGTCTATAGAACACTTACTTGCCTTGCGACCTCCCCTTCCAGAAAGGTCAGTATATGCACAGTCAGTTCATTCAATATGATTCATAATTGCTGTGGCCACCACCTGTATCTTGCAGGTTTTGTTCAGATTAATTTCCTCAAAGCCTCTCCTGGACCACTGACCTTCATATGTGGGGTATTTGTATATAACACAGTAGTTATCTTTCATTCTTTGGCTTCAAATGCTATAAGAGAAAGCTTCTCCTTGTTATAATAAAGGTCATGCCTTCCTTGATTATAGCAATTCTTGAAGCATGAGAATTTAGTAATGGTTAAATCCATATTAAGTTTAATTATAGATAGTTGAGCATGTACATTCAATCCATGCCCCAATGATTTATAGAATACAAACGTGCTGGAATATTGTGTTTTAAATCCAAAGCAGGAGAAGAGGCTCAGTAATCACAAGGACAACCTTAGTGCAAAAGCCATTGCTAAGCATTAGTCAGGCAGTTAAGATTAGCATAGGATAGCACAATCCTCCATTAGTTACTCATCAAGAAACACAGAAAACTGCGAGCTAGGTTACTGCTCTTTAGTGTGTGTTTAAGGATGAATAAATGGAAAAGCACAGGGACCAAGCAAGCATCCAGGGTTTTCCAGCAAGTTAAATTGCTGAACTGTTGGACACTGGATCCTTTCAGTTTTAATTCATTGTAACAATGGGCATCAAAGTAAATGAAAACACACAGGACATTAATTCAGTAATTTTAATCTTTGCCATGCATCAGAACCAGAAGCCGCTTGTTAAAAGATTGCTATACCTTTTCACATAGAACGTCTTACATCAGGACTAGGCTAGAAACCCTGAGGATTTGTATATCGAACAAGCTCACAATTGATACTGATACTGGCTGGCTATGGACCACATTTTGAGAAATTACTAGCAGGTCAGATTTATTCTAAACTGGATCTCAGATGGTACTGATGCAAGGAGCCTGGCCTGGCAGACACAGAGAATGATTTTGCTATAAGCACAAAGATTAATTTTCAGGCCTGGTAGGAGAATGTTAGAATGTCAAGGAATTAGCTCAAAAACAAGGCTACTGTGAAGAAATTGGATTTGCAACGATCACAAAGAATTGCAGACAGTAAATCTGACTCAGTGTCAGAAATGCTAGGCTCAGAAAGCATCAAGGCTGGGAATCTCACGTTTTGTGTTTTGAATCAGTTTTCTTTTTTTTCCTCGTTTCTAAGAACTGAGTGAAAGAACTTGTCATTGCAGGTAAATGCTAAGCTGTCAGGAATGAGGCATGGAATTAAAACGCTCTTTTGGTTTGTAATTCTCATTTGAAAGTGATGCATCTGAAAGATCGTTCCACGTAGTGGGGACTTCTGAGTAATGTTTACCTAGAATCCCACTCTAGGAACGCCTTGGCCAGATTCTTTTATCCGTTATTTTCATTCCTAAGCTAGACGTTCGGTGGTTGAGAATGACTAAAGTGAAGAATAGGCTCTTTCCTTATGAACAACAGCACCCATGAACTGTATAACTCCTCAGAGACTCAGTTTTCTTACCAGTAAAGCAGAAGGCAATCCTATCTTCCTTATACAGCTGCTTCTGGAACTGTGCTATTGAAGGTAAAGCTCTGGTGCATGGTGGAGACTTCATTGTCATAGCATCATTTTATCAGATTTACTCCAACCCCTTGGAGCTCCTGCTATATTTGGAGATGTGCCAGATATCACTTTATAAAACTGATTGTCTTTGAGCAGTACCTATGTACAAGTGCAGGGAAATGTATTTTACTTTAAAAATGAGAAAACATAAAGAAGAAATTGAGAGGGGGAGAGAGAGAGAGAGAGAGAGAGAGAGAGAGAGAGAGAGAGAGAGAGGGGAGGGCGGGGGGAGAGGGAGAGCGAGAGAGAGAGGGAGAGAGAGAGGAGAAAGAATTGGAATGAGGGAGAGAATATGGTATTGCCTGAAACAAGAAAAGGTAATTACTGAAAAAAATGATGAGCTGATAAGGACAGCTAAATCGTCAGTGGCACTGTGTCAATGTAATTCTTTAGAATCTTTGTGACTCATGCTTCCTCTAGATTTATATGTTAGGGGACGTTGGGCACAAGGTACACAACAACTTTGTACTACTTATACTGTTTTTGTTACTTTACCTATAAATAGGGTTTTTAAAATAAAAATAATGAATTAAGAAAGCTATAGAGTTGGAGATAGGTTTAATGGTCTCTTATGGGATGGATATTTATTGCTCAAAGTTTTTTTATTCGTTTCTCGTGTGGGAAGAGCTAAAATTCATCTGGAAAGCGCTGTGGCCAGGAATCCTATTTATTTCTTCTTACTCTGTGCTCAGTTAAGACTGTTTCCCAGACTGCCTTGCAATTAGTTGTGATCAAGTGGTATCATCTTCCCAAAAGAAGATGATGAGTAAAAGCGTACAGCAGTTCTGGACTGCAGTGGAAGACTCCCCCATTCTTGGTTCCTTCTTCTCTGTGTAAGTTCTCTCCAAACTGCTTCCATAGTAGTTGCACAAGTTTGCATTCCCAAAAATAGTAAATGAGCGTTCCTCTTTCTCCACATCCTCACCAGCATTTGGCGTCTTTTTTTTTCTTTTTATCTTAACTAGTCTGACAGGGATAAGATGAAATCTTAAAGTGGTTTTGAGATGCATTTCTCTAATTGCTGGGGATGTTGAGTACTTTTGAAGGTGTTTCCTAGTCATTTTTATGTCTTAATGTGAGAACTCTCTGGTCCTTAGCCCATCTTTTATTGGGTCATTAATTTTCTTGTTTCTTTGATTTTTGAGTTCTTTGTATATTTTGGATATTAATTATCTGTTGGAGATGTAGCAGGTGAAGATTTTCTCCTCTTTACTTCTTTGGTTGTTTCTTTTGCTGTACAGAAGATGTTACATTTAATGAGGTCCCACTTGTTGATTGTTGACCTTAATGCCTGAGCAACTGATGTTTGATTTAGAAAATTCTTTCCTACACCTACATCTTATAGGGTACTGCCTATGTTTTCTTGTAGCGGTTTTAGAGTTTCAGGTTTCATATTGAGGTCTTTAATCCATTTGGAGTTGACTTTTGTGCATGGTGAAAGATAAGGGTCCAATTTCATTCTTTTACAGGTAGAGATCTTGTTTTGCAGGCACCGTTTGTTAAATATGCAGTACAAAAAAGTCCAAAATCAGGGCTAGAGAGATGGGTCAGCAGTTAAGAACACTGTTCTTGCAGAAGACCCAGGTTCGAATCCCAGTGCCCACATGGCAGTTAACAACTGTCTGTAAGTCCAGTTCCAGGGGATTCAGTAGCCTCTTCTGTCCTCCACAGGCATTGCATGACAGGGGTGCACTTCCCTATATGCAGGCAATACATACATACACATAAAATAAAATAATGTCCAAAATCTAAATCACTTCTGCTCCCAAGTATTTCAGGTAAGGGATACTCAACTTGTGTAATATCCTGGAGGAAGGATAGGAAAAATAAGGATGAAACAAAGCCTGAGCAAGCATGTGAAACTGCCATCCAATCAGATCTTCAGTTTAGACTCAGAGGTGGGCATCTCTATGAGGGAATTTCAGGACTGAGTTTATTTAGGTGAGAAGACTTACCCTCAATGTGGGTGTTACCATTCCATGGGTTGAATCTGGGACTAAACTAGAAGGAAAAAGCCAGCTGATCACCAGCATCCATCTCTCTCTGCTTCCCGACTGTTTATATAATGTAAACAGTTGCCTCACTCTTGCAGCTGTGACTTTCCTGGGGAGATGCACTTCAAGCTGAGCCAAAATAAACCTTCTTTAAGTTTCTTTTGTCAGTTATTTTGTCTGAACAATGAGAAAATAACTAATATAATCACTGGTGATAAAAAGTACAAATATTTTTAGTGAAGAACATAATTGAATTCATGTCTGTTCTCTTATAAAGGTACATTTTAAATCCTATAAAAAATTAATGATTTGGCTGGAGATCTGTCATAGTGGCAGAATGCGTATTTAACATGTTCAAAGCTCTGAGTTATATTCAGTCATCAAAAACTAATGGAAGGAAAGAAGGAAGGAAAGAAGGAAGGGAGGGAGGGAGGGAAAGGAGAGGAGGGAGGGAGGGAGGAAGGAAGGGCTGAAGAGATGGCACAGTGGTTAAGAGCACTGGCTAATCTTGCAGAGGACCCAGGTTCAGTCCCTAGCACCCACATCATGGCTAACAGCCATCCATAACATCCCAGCTCCAGGGGATCCATCACTGTCTTCTTGCCTCCATGGGTATTGCATGTACACTGTATGCTTACATACATGCTGGCAAAACATTCACACACATAAAATAAAAATAAACAAATCAAAACAGTTTTTTAAAAGAAAACAATAATAAATTAGTGATTGTCATAAAATACATTGGAAAAAAGCTTTATTCTTAACTAGTAAGACAAGATCATAGAACTTCAAATGGTATATTAATATAAAAGAAACAAAATTTATATGTGATTTTAAGAATGAATTATAATAAAATATGAATCTACGACAAATCCAGTTTTGCTAGACGATCCATGTGAGTGCTCATTTGTTAGTGTGCAGTTTATTCTAAAGGAAGCTGAACCGCTCTGAGGTATCCTCTTGTGAGATGTTGACATTCTAGTTCTGTTGTGTGCAGGACTTCCCAAAACCTGTTAAAATTAATTTCCGAACTCCACCCTTTAGACTGCAACCACCAAGATAGAAAACAAAGAGATAGATATCAGAAATGTGTTCGATAACTAATGAGCTAGCACTGTCTCCATTCCAGTGAACCATCTTACCAAATGAAATAGCAGAGAAATGAAGACATTTCATTCTAAAGCTAACATAAAATAACAGTAAAATAAACAGTTTCATGGCAGGAAAATGATATGTTTATTAGTTTTGGTTTTGCATCTATTGCCATATCATAAGCATTTGAATAAGAACCATTTGTTTTCTGGGCTTTGTATTCCCGCCACCTCGCACCTCCATCCCAAGCAACCAGATATTTGTTAATTTTTGCTTTAGAGTCAAAAGCAAATCACTTGAAGAGAATCTCTTTTGTTGTTTTGTTTCCAAGGCTAAAACTCAGTGATATCATGTAAGGTACGTCCAGGGATGTAATCCAGTGTTTCGTTTAGAGAGGAGAAATATGAGAGCTTAGCAGAAGAGAGTTACAGGTAAGTGGAGGGAAAAGAAGCTCTACCAAGAGTGGGAAGGAAACCGAAGGTTAGAGATCCAATAAGAAGTTGTCACTTACTCTGCAGTCTCTATTCTCTACGTTTTGACCAGTCGTCCGTGTGCATCCCACTCTGTTGCATGAAGAAGCTCACTGGAGAGGGTTGAGAGATGCATTAGGTATTCTCTTTACTCCCTGTTCACTATGTTCTATGAAACTTAGGTGTAGAAGTTCCATTGTAGATGTTTCACCCAGGACTGGGAATCTCTCAGACACTTATTCTCTGTGTGACCAGTTGTGGAACTCTGTAATTGTCTCCATCTGTTTCAGAAAGAAGCTTCTTTGATGAATTGTGAACGGTACACTTCTCTGTAAATATAAGGATCCATGTTTAGCATACAGTAAAAAATTACATTTGTCTAAGGATCTGACAGAGGTAGAATTTTATCTAGGATCTATGACCTCTCCAGTCACGTGTATTTGGCTGTTGGGGAAGAGAAGACAGAAAGATTGTAACAGCCAGGGTTAGTGCATGATACAAGGAAAAAGAATCTTCCAGGTCTCTGGGAACTTGCCCATATGAACTTACAACAATGGGGCAGCGTACACAAGACCCATGCAAACTCAATCAGACAAGGACCCAGCATAGAACTGGAGAAATGGACAGGAGGCCCCAAACATACCCAAGGAACAAATAGGCAGCTGACCACTACTAAGTGAGACAGAGTTGGTCTTCTTTAAGGTAATGATGCTAGATAGGCTAACTAGACTCCAGTGGATGAACTTGCACTGAGGGATATCTGGGTACACAAGTTGCACTCGATAGTACTTAACATATATGACAGAATGCATGAAATTCAGTGGAGAGAGTTATAGGGGTGGTGAGGATGGGGTGGGGTCTAAATATGATTAAGATGTTTTGTATGAAATTCTAAAAAGTTCAACAAAAAAATATACATTGAAAAAAAAGAAGTTGTCATTCAGGATCCCTTCCTCTGTCACTCAGCATGCTTTCCACAGATGGTCAGGACTTCTAAGGAGGGGGTGGTTATATGGTTGGACAGAGTGGCAATAAGATCCCAAATCTCATCATGATTCTAGCCCCGAGATGCTTTGAAGAAAGGAGTTATGAAGCATTCAGTTCTAGGTTACCTGGGAGATTGGGAATATTCTGGAAACTGGCACATGTTTTTTGGAGTTCTGTTTTCTTAGATCTCTTGTCTAATTCAGGCATTTCCAGTTGGAGTTAAAGAAAGCAAGGAAGAATAGGACAGACGGGTCTTGAGATAGACCCTATAAAGAAGCTTCATTTCTCTTCAACACCCTTCAGAATTAGAGCTAAGTCTAGTGTGACTGAATGAAATAAGGAAATGTGACTTTTTAAATGTTATAGTAGTGACAAATTCATACCGCCTTCACACGTGTAAGACTATACTATGTGATACCTTAACCTGTAGTGTCTTTTCCTTCAACTGAATAAAAGCTTTTATTTCTATTTCAGAAGTAATTCTTTTAAAATAATTTATTATTTTTATGTGTATGAGTATATTACCTGCATGTATGTTAAGTGCACCTGTATCTGGAGTTATGAACAGTTGTTAGTTGCCATGGGGTGCTGGGATCCAAGCTTAGGTACTCTGCAAGAGCAGTCAGTGCTCTTAATTACAGAGTCATCTCTCAAAGGCAATACTTAAAGCAGAAAATGCATGTGTGAGCAGAAAGTTTCTTTCAGTTATGAATTGTTGTTAAAACCATTTCTGGTTACTACTTCCAAATTCAATGTTTTTTCATTATAATTCAGCTGAACAGGAAAAAAATATATGAATATATTTCTGTACTGTCATCTAAAATACATCTTGCTGATGTATTTAGTTATAATATCATATTTCTTTTCAAGCAACCTATTGCTGAGACTGTATATAACATGATCAGTTTTTATGCACTTGGTGGATGAAGCAGAAACTTAGAATTAATCTACTTGGCTTACTACCTGAGAAACTCACAAACTTCTATTTGTCATTTATTTAGTTCCCAACCATAGACATTACCCTAAGCTTCCCATTACCAGCCTGTCCTAGAATCATACTCTTTGTTCCTTTATAGTTCCAGTAAAGTACAGGGAATATGTGTCTCAAAATACTGATGCTTCTTTTTTATTTGTTTACTTTTCAGAGTGTGAGTTTTAGCTCTAGAAGTTCAATTAGGTGTTTTACATTTTTCCATAGGGCACAGGAGAAGGCATACTGGGGCTACAGAAAGTAATATAAAAGTAATTGAAAACGAACTTGTCACTGTTGCTCTAATGTGAGATTTGCAATTCACTCCCTTTCCAAATTCTCTACCCTGTGCAACATTTCCCAAGGTAATCATGTTATTTCTTAAAGAAAGCAATACTAATAAATTATTTTAAAATAAAAAAAAATCGATGTTGTTTGACCATGTGACATATTCAACCAGTGGAATGTCAGTGAATATTCTGTGTAAGAGGAGCTTTCAATGTGGTGGAACTTGACATTTTGTTTCCCTACCTTTCATCATGAGGAGAGACTATTTATAGAAGTGCTTTAAGAAGGATCAGAACTGAAGGAAAGACTTGAACCCAAACTACAGCCTGATTCTAAGCCAAGATGAGTTGTCCAAACTTATCTGCCTTAAAAACATGAGAACAAGAAATATCCATATTGTAAGCCACTGAGCTTGGAATAGTTTGTTAGACAGGATTGTATTATATACAGCTTGGTATGTTTTTCTATTATTTATACTTTGTTGCAGCAAAAGAGTATCTTGTGATACTCTGAGTACGTTAAACATCCCTATTCATCCTCCTTATCTTTACATACTTAAGACTCCAATTCAGTATGGAACAAATTTTCAGTTGAGGCTATGATTCAGAGCTTAAATCCAGTGTATTTCAAGTTTTGTTTTATGGCGCTGTGGAGCAGGGAGTACGAAGTAAATGTTAATAAGATAATATTCCAAATAAAAGATAGGTGGATACTTAAGTATAAAATGTAGAAAATATATTCTTGGAGACAGTAAACAATGCTTTGTGCTACTTAAACCGAGCTCTTGCAAAATAGCAAGATTTCAGTAGATGGGAAGTGGAGTTTCAGTGTAAATATTTGTCTAGTTTTTATTCATTTTCTCACTGGGTATATATTTTAGAAAATGCCATCAATTAACCAGGTCTAGGCATATCAGTAAGAAACACATTTATAATGTCAGGTTGTAGGGCATGGAGGAGGAGGACTGGGTTTGGAAGGGACAGAGACTAAGTCCCCCAGTTGATACAAGGGTCAGTTAAAAACTAAGGAGTTGATGAATGAACACAGAATCTATATATCTTTGATGTTTCAAAAGAATCAGGAACAACTTGTATGTATTGTGCTGTATTGTACAACCTCACTTAGGAAAGAGAGTAGACAAATGCTAACATCACAGTTATGCAGGCAGAAATCCTGGCAAATGACATGGAAGATCCTTCCCCAGGGAAGAAAACTTGCTTGATCTACGGCACGTTTGCATCTAAGCCATGCGAACTTTAGGATTTGTGACTGACTGGTCTTGGGTTGAGGTGCAAAGAGAGGAGGGAGATAAAATGAAAGAAGTTTTTTTCTTTTTTTTTTCTTATTTTAAATGGACAGCGTAGAACCAGCATAAATGAAGGGCTGGAGGAATGGCTCTACTGTTAAGAGCACTGGCTGCTTTTGCAAAGGACCTGGGTTCAGTTTCCAGCACTCACAAAGCTAACAACTGTCTGATAACTCCAGTTCCAGGGGATCTGATGCCCTCTTCTGGCTCCATGGCCATTGCACACATGAGTGTTCTTACATACATGTAAGGCAACACACACATAAAATAAATAAATAAAAATTTGAAAAATAAATGAATTATGAAAGTCTATAAAGTTTATTTTTATAGAAATTTCATATAACAAACTCCTCAAAAAGCTAGTTTCTTAAAACAATGATCATTTCACTATTTTTCAAGACTTGATGAGTCAGTTTGATGATCCTGTTGACTGGGGCCAAGCTGACTGACTGTAGCTGGGCTCTTTCATCTCCCTGGTTAAGTGGCAACCAGGGAGGGAATAAGGGACACAGGACTAGTTAAGGCCATCAAGCTGAAACTAGCATTTGCTGTGCTATTTCAGCCAAATTAAATTTCATACCACCTCCCCAAGATTCAAGAGTTAGGAAAATAGATGTAGGTTTGTAGTTCAGTAGCAGATTGCTTGCCTCGCATGCTGAAGTTCTAGGTGTAATCCCAGCATTAAAATAATAAGAATAATAAAATCATAATAAAGAGTTGAAGGAATAAATCTGTCCTTTTGACAGGAGGACCTCCAGTCCATGGCACAGGGGAATGGATATAGGGAGAAAAGAAAAGATTTCAGGCCATTGTGCTGAATTCAGTTCATGATAGTGATCAACCATCTTCAGTCTCAGTCCTGCGCTTCATGGCTGGCAGTGTATTACGGAATTTACCAACTTAATTCCATAAATGACAGAAGCACTTCTACTGGATACAGAAACTGCTTTATTAGTTGCTAATATTGTAACAGCAATAACTATCAGCATATGATGTGTTCCCCCAAAATATTTTGTAGTGATATAATATACCAGTGTGCTTTTATGGCAAAGTAAATGCTTTCTAAAAATAGAAGAACCACAGGAAATCAATAGATGCTGAGGGAGGAATCAGTTTTCTCCAGAGACTAGCTCCTTGAGAGATTATCTAATTCCAAATGGGCAGCCATAAACACAGGTGCACAGGAACACCACTAAATGGACTCAATGCATTATATATATGAATAAATGTATAAATATATGTAACAATAATAATCAAAGAAGAGGGCAAGTAATTAAGAGGGATTAGAGGAACATGAAAGAAGTTGGAGAAGGACTGGGAGGGATGGAAATAATGCAAAGACATATATATTCACAAAAAATAATTAATTTAAAAATAAAAATAGAGTCATGGATATTGATCACTGTTGCATAAAAATCCCAAATCTTTTCATTCTCTGAACAAATTTTACATTTTCCAAATAACTTAAAATTTAAATCTCTTGATTTTGTATTTGGGTATAACATATTTATAAACATATGTTTTTATTCTGATGTGCCCCTAACATGGCACAGGAGATCAACCTCAAACAATAATAAAATAACATTCCATGTAAAGTGACCCAAGATGCATTTGTTAATGGGTAGCCAATGCTATTCAGCCCTAGGAAGAAACAGTCCATAGAGAAAAGCAAGGGCTTCTGTAAAACTCAGTGTACTTCTTAAAAGAGTTCATTTCACCTTTAGGATCTAAAAGAGTCATTTGTGTGCACAGTGAAAAACATAGAAAAGATGCCAGGCAGGCAGGATAAAGATGGAAATGTCTGGTAGACCTGCTTTCCTTCTCCTCCTCTGCCAATTTCACTGATGTTTTCAGAAAGAAGGCAGATGCTACAGCCCCGACTGGGAAATAGAATCATCTTAGGCCCCAGGCAATCCTTCCATCAGGAAAGGCTGAGGCCAGGCACCAGGAGCATCAAAGAAGAGAAAGGTCTTTGGGGTAAAGAAAGAAATTGCATCTCTGTGAAGAATAAAGAGGAGGGAAGTCAAAATCCACATTCTGCTGTTTTCTTGTGAGAAGCATACTGCTGATTTCCCCAGAAAGGAGACTGATTGTCCTAATTTGTTTTATCTGAAATTCCTATCTTTTCATTATTGAGGTCAGACACACAGATACACACACACACACACACACACACACACACACACACACAGAGACAGACACAGAGGGGAAATAAACCTAGCATCTTCACAAACATTTGTATTCATTTGTTAGTTTGGAAATTTCCCATTCAAATTCAGAGATCTGTCTTTTTGAAATAGAATGGTCTTCAATGATATGGTTTAGTAGAGTGACTAATGAGTTGGCTATATATCTGAATGGAGCCATTAAAATTTGTGGAGATGTTTCCTGAGAGGATGGGTATGGGATAAGCCATGTTTGTGGTTTATTATCCCTCAAGGGTGAATCTGGAAGGAGGAAATTTTAGAAAGAATGATGTAATAATCTTGTACAGTTTCCCAACAATTTTCTTAACAATAAGGGCAGCTTTGAAAATGATCAACCCCTGGGTACCACATGTTCAGAGCATTCAGTATTTTATGTCATGATTGAGTCTTTTTCTTGACAAACTACCCTCTTAGTCTTTCTCCAGTGATAGGGGATGGGGGTGAGTCCTTAAAATTTGTATTTGTCTGAGGCTTTATTTCAGAAACTCCTTGACTCTTGTGGTTGGGTTGGGAACTGGCTTCTAGGGCAGCTATCAGGATTCTGATGATTTCATCTTTAAAACTGAAATGAATAAGAGCTAACATTGGGATAGTTCTACTGCATAGTAGTCTAGGTCCAATAGGACATTTATAACAATGCAGCATGTGATTTTTATTCATTAACAATAGCATATGTTAAAGTCAAGTTCTTCCAGAATCAACACGTTTTCACATGGCCATGTGTAATGACATTGAAGGATGCTTCAGTACTTTCTGCTAAGACCTATGTCTCTTGGTGTTTGGAGGAAGTCTTCAAAGTTCTTTGTTTGTAGCATAACCTATGAAGCTGAAGACAGTCAACCAGAGCCACCCAGCAATCAGGATTCAGTTGTTAATTTTCAATGTTGTTAGGAACAGCCATTGGAGGTATTAGGTAGAAGTATGCACACAAGAGGACTTTTACTTTCCCTCCCCCCATGATTTTAGTGATTTTCTCTCATGTGGTAACTAGTTAATCAACATGGAATAATTAGCAAATTTGGCAAGGTATTAGAGAAAATAATGTGCTTGGGTTCCTAAACCAGGAATTCCAAAAGGTAAAAAAGAATCAGATATTGTAATAGAGACATAGAAAGTACAGAAAAACAGAGAACAGAATTAGTTCACAAAACAAGGAAAACAGATGAGCTCTGAAGTTGGAAATGGGAAGAAAATATGTCCTTTCCTAGATCCCCTAGAACAAATGCAACTCAGAAAACATTGGAGTTTGAGGACTTCTTTAGAATTGTAAGATAATATACCTTTATGCTAAATGAATAGACGTATGGTCATTTGTAAAGCAGTATGCAACCAATACAGACTAGATAGGTCTTGGGGGGAAAACCCCTAGAATGGCCGCTGCAGCCTCCCTCTCCTACTAAATCTTCACTTCTAGTCTCTTTACCTGTATTCTGCTGGTTCCCTCAGCCTTCTCTGACTTTTTAATTTTCTTTGTTCATTTTACTAATTTCCCCTAAAGAGTCTCATGCGTACCTAATCCTGCTTTAGAATCTGTTTCTCAGAGGATCTGAACGGAGACACCTAAAGCACTTGATGTGATTACCGAAGGCTTTTAGGTGCCTGCCACATGTTGGTTGTTCACACCGTCACTACTGTAATGTAACAGAAGGGAAAAGACACTCAGCTGGCCCTTGGACAAACTCTTGGAAAATATCCCATAGTTTATGTGCTTGTACTTAAAAAGTTAAATATTCTCCAGGCATTTTGGTCCCTCACACCATCTCAGTTTACTTAGCATGTCTAGTCTAGCCAGTAGACTGCCAACTCCATTCAGAGTTGACCCTGTACTGGATACATTGGCAGTACAATTCAGGGCTGAGCATTAAGGAGTCCACTGTCGTTAAGTGTCTAGGTCATGATCTCCAGTCCAGCTTCTCTCCAACAATAAAACTGGGTTTTTATTTTTGTCTGCCGCAGCTCTTGATATATCATTGCTGCTTTCAAATTCTGATAGGAAGCAGAATGTAGTTAAAAGACATTTTGGTAAATTAATAACCTTATTTACTGAAGGCTCATGAGTTCTGCTTAATTTTGCTAAATATGTCAAAAGTTCTATTACAAATCAGTGTTGAAATTCTAGGATAGTGGATGATTACTACTGAATGAACTAGCTATAGTCAGCACCTCCTCATCAGATTTGCTTTACACTGTTTCAGTTACCCGAGGTCAAGTTTAATTTGGAAAATATGAAATTGAAAAATTGAGATATAACAATCCATGAATTTTAAATTGCAACTTATTCTGAATAGTCTGACGAAATCATTTAGTATCCCATTCTCTCCTACCCAGGCCATGAATCACTCCTTTGTCCAAGATATCCATGCCATATACAGTGCCCTCTGTTACTCCGTAGCCATCTTAGCAATTATAGTAACCACCATGATATTATAGTTAGGTGTTAAAGTACTCTTTATGTGGTAAGCTAAGATTATGTCCCAACATCTCTGTTACTTATCTAACTTCATCTCATCACAACAGCATGATGTAATCTCACATGACAAACAATAAGTACAGAATAAGATATTTTGAAAGAGAAACCACATTCACATAACTTTTGTTACTGTGTACTATTATAATTATTCTAACTTAGTTATTTTTGTTAATCTCTTGTTTTTCCTAATTTACATTTAAACTCTATCATAGGCACATTAATTAATTACTTGTCTTGTTGCTGAGATAAAATACACAAAAGAAGATTAAGAAAAGAGAGGTTTATTTTGACTCACAGGTTGAGGGTATAGTCCACCATGGCGGAGAAAGCCAGATGGCAGGCATTTGAGGTGCATCTTCAGTCAGAAGCAAAGAGCTGAATGCTGGCGCACAACTGGCTTTCTCCTTTTCACTAACTCCATGACCTCAGCCCATAGCACGGTGCCACCCATATTTAGGGAATGTCTTCCTACCTCAGTTAACCCAACCTAAAAACTCCTTCATATACATGCCCAGAGGTTTGTCTACTAGGTGATTCTCGATTCTGTCAATTTGAAAATTAGGATTAACTGTCACAGTATCTATAGGGAAAGTGTACTGTGCCTACAGTAGAGGGTTAAGTATAAACACGGATTCAAGCATCTATTGGGGTCCTGGAAAATGCCTGTAGATAAAAAGCATCTTATAAGATGTGCTTATAAGAAAATATTAAATTAACTCATGTTGTATACAATCTAATAAATTTTAGTTGCACTGAATGTATCAAGATTGATTTTGTTCCCTGAAAAGCCACTGATACCTGAGAAGATCTGAGATGCAGTATTGAAACTCCTGCCAGTGTTCCAGTCTCCAGATTCTAGACCCTGTCAAGCATGTTCCCTTTTACTCCTCATAGTATCCAGCCTGATTTTTGGCATGGGATTCATTTAAAACATTTAGTTGAGTCAAGTGGATTTTACTGTTGAAAGCTGTTGGTATTAGTTAATTCATTTGACCTTGGCCTATGAAATCTTCCTTCACTTTTGCTTGCTGTTTTGTGCATGTAAATATGCGTGAAACTAGTTTAAAGATGTTTGTTTCTGCGACTGACTGATATAAGAGCTCTGAAACTTGACAGTGTAGAAAACATGTCTCTCTTTCTATTTTCCACACCAATGAGAAAAAAAGTAATCAATTTTTTTCACCTGAAGATGAGCAAGAGATCTCATAAAGAAAAAGGATGGACTGCTTGATGCAAATACATGAGATTATCTTTGTGTACTTTCAATCGCTAACAAAGGAGCAGGTTTTCATAAATTAAAACTGATTTCTAATTTTAAACAAGTATTCTTATTCAAGGAAGCACAGCATAGGGAAGAGAGAGGAATGCATGTAATGGGCAGATGCTGACTGGAAAATTCAGATACGTGGAGTGTCTCAAGAAAAAACAAAGTAGAATATTGCTATCCATTGAAGGTATTGTCTTCACTCTGATCTCTGGAGAATTCCTTGCATGATGTTAATTGACTGCTTTCACTTTTGGCACATCTGTATGCAGAAAACCGATGTCGTGTGACCTGTTCTCTCCCATCCCTGGTGAACCACTGGCATGTTTCTCTGTGTCTTCTCTATTCTTCTCCAACCATATGTACGTACAAAGTTGAGGTAGTTTCAAGGCAAAGTGATAGAATCTGCTATTGTCCTTGTGTTGGGAGTGTGCTAAAGGTGTAGCAGAATTTTTAGAACGACTCCAGAAACTTTATTTCCTGACAGTGTTGTGATGGGACCAGGCATTGCCTGGACTCTCACAGTAGACCTTGCCCAAACTCATCCTCAGAAACACCCCATAGTGTCCTGCAATTAAGAGTACTTGTGGTGGCTACCTGTGACTCCCCAAAACCCTTTAATGCTTTTAGAGACAAATGGCCGGCCTTCCAGAAAGCATACACATTATTTCATCAGAACTGTTGGTATTTATTAACTGAGGAATTGACGGGAAATTGTGGATCCACTTCCAGAATGGCTTATTCACTTGACTGGTGAGGTCAAGTGAATCATAGGGTGGTTATAGGCAGAAGGTCTTACTTCTTCTCCTGAACCTTCCCACAGAATGCTTGAATGTTCTCCCTATATCCTGGCAACTGTCAGAATAGTTAAGCAAGAGAAGCTGGGTAAAACGCAAAGCGGCATGCCTCGTATGAACGCACCACGCCTCACAGCAGCAAATTCAGGAGGAAACCAGGCTTCACGTTTTGAAATGACTGCTGGCAAACAGATGATGGACAGATGTAAAACTCTCACATTCTTTAGATTTGGATAAGTTCTTACAAAAATTCTAAATTCTCTTTTCTATTTGTAAGCTTACTGTCGTGGTTATACTTTAAGATGTAGAAGAAAGAAGCCAGGCAGTATATCTGTTTTGAAATGCAAACTTGCCACATTTCTAGTGATTTCTCCCAGTCATGGCTTGCTTCTCTTTGAGATAATGGTAGGGTAGAGGATCGCTTATTTTTGCTGACTCTCTTAT
>NW_008332087.1:2459110-2504055 GCF_000622305.1 Nannospalax galili
TCAGGTATAGCTTGCCCTTTGCTCCACAGTGGGTAGGATGCTGTAGTAGTTCCTAGCCTCTGCTCTCCACTGGGTTAACAATGCATAAAAAGAAAAATCCACAATATCTGCTTTCAAAGCCTGCCTGTAACTTGTTCCAGAGGGATTCATATTATAGAAATAAGTATGCACTGAGTAGGGGCCCCTCGTCTTGGGTTCTCCGCCTTGAAGGAGGGATATTGGCAGGAAATATGGATCTTTCTCTTGATATGTTTATCTCTCATCATCCCTAGTCCTTTTTTGTTTTATTCATCAGTTAGTTCTTAGGCCCCCACTTCATGTCACATACTAGGAGGGCAGAGCAGCAGCCGTGGCGCTGTGTTATTGATATTATGTAAGTTGGTCTTCAATATCTGATTTGTTTAAAATGTAGATTTCTGAAAGTCCTTCCAGATATTTGAATTAAAATCACCTGCACAGCCATTGGGGGGGGCACTTCTATTAATTTTGAAAACTATCAATTCTTTTTTGATAGAATTCAGTCTTTGAGAGTATCTTGATGGTTTTTGATTTATATGTTATGAATCACTGATTCTCAAACTTTGGCAGGCACCGTGCTTCTGGGCCCTATCATCAGAGTTTCTACTTCAGTGGGCTGAGGCGGGACCAATAATAAATTCCAACAAGTGCTAGGTTGATGATAGTATCACTGACCCAAGGATCCCACTTGGAGAACCAGTTGTTGTAAGTCCAGATACTGATGTTTTTTTCAAAGACAGAGATGTGTGTTCTAATCAGGTCTACTTAAATTTCCAGTCATAGAACTTTGCACCTTAACCAAAATTTGGAAATCAGAATGCCAAACTCCTTCTTCTGATGCCTAATTAAACAAAGTTAAATTTCAAACTCAGTTAAGGCCATTAAGCAAGTCAAGGTAGATGTGGAGACATCCCTGGGGGTTCTGACTCCTTCCTCAGCATGCTCCCCATTGATCAGCCTTCGTGAGAACTTCTTTATACGTGCACTTCTGAGGCCAAATTACCAATGAAGTACAAGGATACTCATCCCAGCTTTGATCAATAAAGGCCAGAGAGAATGATGAAATAGAGGTCTCCATCAAACAAAATCAAACCAGCAAGAGGTCGACTGTCTTACAGACAGGATGTTAAAGGGCTTTTTTGCCATTCTGGCTATCTTATTTAAATCAGAGGAGCAATTTCTCTTTATGAAGGATATTGAAAAGCACTGAAACGTGAAGCCATGACAAACAAAGCCTGCAGTTTGTGTGGCAGAGCCTGTGACATACTGCCAAGAACAATATTAGCATGGAAATTGATAGTCTGATAGTATATGAATACTGACATTGTAGATAAATATTTAGCACATGACCCCATGAGGCAAAACTATAGAACAACTTTCTAAATTGTGTGGCTCTGCAAACCCTAGGACATTATGATGACTGTGTCCAGTTTGTTGTACACTGAATGAAAGGACTTTGATTCATCACAGATGAGCAATAATTGTCTTCATCACTAATTATTTATATCATGGGGCCATCTGTGATGCTTTTATGATTTCCAAAAGAGAATATACTCAACTTGAAAGGAAAGAAATCCTGCCAGCTTAGAAACGACATCTGGAGGCTTAGCAGTAAAATGCAGAGCTGCTTACAGGTGCCAGTGGGGAGCAGAACACCGAGTAACTGCATCTGTCCTGGAGCTCTGAGTTAGGCTGAGTTTCTCAGAGGCAAACTCTGAGGCTTGGATATATGCAGAAGGCATTCACATAGATCTTGCTCCCAGGAAATGGTGAAAAGAAAGCAGAGAAGCAGGGCAGACAAAAGGGGAAGGCCAGAGTGGAACTCCGCAAAGTGAAAGATTCATCTGAGCTCACAGGGAACTAGGGATTATGTCCCATCTCACAGTTTCTCTGGGTCTAAGGAAGCTGGGATTTTCTTTTCACCTGTCAGTCATTATCAGGAGCCTCCTGGGTACTTCTTCCTCTTTGTAAGCATGCAAAGCACGCCAGTACCCATAGAAGTCCCCTAGGAAAGACCCACAAGTCCTCTGGCTCTTTTTCAATGCAAAATCATAATAAATTTGAGAAATACAAGCGATCCAAAGGGTACCTGATGTATCTACTTTACAACCCCTTCTTGGCTTCACGCTTGCCCCAGGGAATTAGCTTCGGGAGAACATTAGGAAAGCTGATTATGTACTCATACAGAAATCTCGCTTGCAGATTCAGTGTTAATGGTCATAGGAGTGGCACCGTCCTCCTATAATTTAACCCCTATATCTTTTCCTCAGCTGATTAGGAATTGGGGGAGAAAGCTGAGTGTTTTCGTTCTGCTTTACTTTGTTTCTCTTATTCTCTCCCAGATATGTATCTGTACTTCTCTAACCTATTGAGATTACTATAATGGAACATGCCTGTTTAGAAAATGATTTTAGATGACACTGATGGTATACAACAACTTGAGTATGGCTTAGACAACTCCATTTGCTTATCTTGCTGTCATACATCAATTCAAGACATCTAGAATTCATAAGCAGGCTGCCAAGATTGTGAGGCCATGAACTATAGCATAAAATATGCCCCTTTCCCTGTTTATTTAATATGGAATTCTGGCATCCACATACAAAGTCCTGATGCCCCAGGGATAAAGGACATGAGAAGGTGTGCTGGATAGCTTTAGTTGTCTGTTGTCAACTTGACACACCTGGGTAGAGGGAACCTTAGCTGAAGAATTCCTTAATTATATTGGCTTGTGGCCATGTCTGTGGGGCCTTTTCTTGATTATTGAGTGATACAGGAGACCTCTGCCTATTGTAGATGGTGCTACTCCTGGGCAGGCAGTCCTATGTTCTATAAGAAAGCAGACTGAGCACGGGCCAGAGGAGTAAACCAGTAAGCAGCTTCCTTTCATGATCAGTACTTCTGCTCCTGAAACCGTTTGTGTTTCACTGGGACAATTGATGCTTGTTAGCTCGAGCTGAAAATCAGCTGTGTGGTAACAAGAGACTAGCATCATTAGGTGAAATCTTCTGGGAAGTATTTCTTTAGGGCTAGCATACAGAAGCTGTGATCTAGATAGTGTCCAAGGCCCTATGTCAAGTTGGAAGGAAGACTTGGCAATGTATAATTGTCTCCTACATGGTACTGGTTTTGAAGGCATAAAGGGGTCTGGAGAAGAGCTGAGGTTTGGCATTGTGGTGAAGGTGCAGCCTCAGTTGCAATGGAGACTCCAGCATATTGGAGATGCCAGGACCATGGGACAACCATCAAGGGCAGCAGCAGGTATGAAGTGAAGCCAGGCTGACCCCATTAGACAAGTTGTGTGTTGTTGATGGCAAAGTCAGAGAAATGGAGCTGCTTAAGCCCTTTGGAGCCCAGAAGATTTCGAGGGAAACCGAGAAGTCCAGCCTTGGGCCATTTTGCTGGACTTTGGTTTTGCTTAAGTGTAGCTGATTCTTCCCTTTTGAAATAAGACAGTATTTACCTTGTATTGAATTTTTAAGAGCCCACAGTTAAGAGATTTTAAGAGAGACTGAATATTTAAAGTGTTTGAATTTTTTTAAGACTGCAGGACTTTTAAAGATGTACTGTTTTATGGTTGTGATATTAATACCAACATGAGATCTTGGGGATAAGAAATGGAAAGGTTGTGGTTTAAAGTGATGTGTTTCTGTGTCAAGCTGACAAGCTGTGCTGGATAGCTTTAGTTGTTAACTTGCCACACCTGCACACCTGGGTAGGGAGATCTTTGATTGAGGAATTTCTTCCATTGGATTGGCCTGTGGCCATGTCTGGGAGGCATTTTCTTGATTGTTGAGTGATGGGGGAGGCCCCTGTCTATTGTACACGGTTCCACCTCTGGGGAGGTGGTCCTGTGTTGTATAAGAAAGCAGGCTGAGCACTAGCATAGGCCAAGGGAGCAAGCCAGTAAACAGTGTTCTTCCATGGTCTGTGCTCCAGGTTCCTGCCCTGGCTTCTCTCAGAGATGAGCTATGACCTGGGAGATATGAGATAAAATAAACCCTTTCATTTCCAAGTTGGTTTTGGTCAGTGTTTTTATCACAGCAATAGAAAGAAACTAAGATGGGAGACATAGATGTATCAATCTTTAAAGAGACATTTTAGGTTGTGTATCAATAATATATTGTCAGATACTTTTTGTCAATATATTACATCATGGTAAACTTGTAATGACATTTCTCTAAACAACATGGAAATGGGAAGCAAACAAAAGGTGTGGGAGCCATCTTCTGGAGAAATCTATTGCAACCATACTGGATTGTATTCCTTTTATACCATATACCTCCTATCCCTCAGAAAACTGAACCTGCACTGTTTATTTATCAAGCCTGCTTTCTCCTTAATGAAAGTTCACCTACTCCTGCAGGTGTACTGCTTCGCGCCTTAGGGGTCAGTCCAAGTATCTTTCAGGTGTACATTTTACCTGTCCTTCAAGTCTACAAATACAAATTGTATTTCTTCTCTCCTTTCCTAGTACTGATGCATTTATAGAGTCCCTCACCATTAATCAATTGAAATCTAACTAAGTCTCTGATAAGTTTTCCTTACCTTCATAATCAACGCTTTCTGATCCTTTCCTATAAGGTTGCATAGTTCTTTTTTTCCCCTTTAAGATACATTTGATGATGTGGATATTTCTCAGGTTGGAAAAGTGCCTTTGTATATAATTCAATATCTTGAGATGAAAAGATTATCCTGGATTATCTGAGTATGTGTTGAACACCATCTCCAATCTCAAGATAAGAGAGAGGCAAGGTGAGAGAAGATCATGTAGACAGACAGTTATGGGAAGGTGGCAGGGAGGGATGGTGTCTTAGCCAAGATCCATAGTGGCCACCAGAAGCTGGAGGAGGCAAGTATGGGGATTTCCCTGCATCTTCTAAATACGCATAGTCCACAAGGCACTTGGATTTCACATTTCTAGCCTCCAGAATTTGGAAAGAATAAATCATTGTTGTTTTAATACACCTATTTATGTTACTATATTATGAAAGTCCAAGGAAACTAGCAGACGTATTATTCTTAAGATAACAATCAAAGTAGTTTGGTATTGTTCAGGGCCTTTCATGGTCTGGACTCTGCTTCCATTATTAACCCGATCTTTCACACTATTCCCAAATGAATTCTGTATGCACTGATGAAAACTGGAAGCTCTTGATTTGTGCCACTTCCTCAGCTTCCTGCAATTATGTATTCTTATGCATTATTTTGCACCTCCCAAACTCCTCTCCCTTTATAATAATGTACTTGAGTGTAATAGAAATTCTAAGTGATAGGTTAATGAGAAAGGAACAGATGTGACAATTCAAACTTTTAAAAATGAAACTAATTATATGGGGCGATTTGTGTAAGACTGCATTGACACTTACATGACTTCTTGTCACTCAAACATGGATGAAAATACATAGTCTAAATTTAGCTTATACTAACCAAATTTCTAATTATTGTACTATGTCATTTTGAACGATGGTGGATGTTTCAGAAACATAAGTATAGTTTTCAGATTTTAAAGGATGAATGCCTCTGCGTATCTAGTTTAAGTGTCAGTCTTTGTTAGTGTCCAACCCAGATCCAGTCACCTTCACTGGGCCTCAATTGTGCTTCAGCTGCCAAAAATGTTGGCTGTTGAGAACTCATAGTCCCCTTTTCCCCCAGCAACATACCTGCAGGCAGGATCACCAAGAAGGTACAAAAGACCCCGGGTGGGACCAACCCCATGTTCCTCCCTTACTCCATTTGCTGTCTCAGACTTTGCTTTCAGGAAGTGTGGCTTGAGACAAACATCCTAAACTTCGTTACTGTCTTTGTAGTCGCGTCTAAAATCAGGCAAGAAACAAAACAAACTGATGTAAATTCTTTTCGTCTCAGGTTTTTATGGAATGCATCTGTGAATGAGTGAATGTTTACTATAATAATTTACGGTGACAAGTGTTGGTGTTCCCCAAGGAAAACCAGCCAAGATCCGGAATCTGAATCTCAACATCTCCCTCACTCAAGCTTCGTACAGAACATCAAGGCTCAACTCCAATTCCTTTTCCACAAAACCTCTTTTAGAATTTAACTAAATATCCTAGATAGTTTGTTGCTAGCAAATTTTTTTTTTAACTTTTAAACAAATGTTTAATTCAGAGAACAAAATTATGACTGCTCAAATAAGAAGGTTTTGAATGTTCCTGTCAGAACGATCAATGAGATGAGGACAAGCTGGCAGTGGGAAAAGAGGACCTTGGAGAGTACTGCGTTAGGAACTGGAATTTCCAAAGAAGGTGAGCAAGTCTGAACAACAGTGAGCTTTCAGGAGAATCACTCTATCTATTGTCTGTCCCCCTGCGCAGCTCATGCAGCCCTGAAAAAGGCGCTTGTTGTCTAATGTCACTGGAGGAGTGAATGGTAGAAGGCACGATGAAAAAGCATTTCAAGCTCCAAGAACTCCACAGCTGTTGATGATTGTCACGTGCATGTTCTGGTACCACATGATTATTATCCATACATCTCAGAAAACTATATCTACATATGTTTATAATTCACTTCTTTTGTAGTTTCAGTGCAATAACTTTTTACTTAAGTAGAAAATAAAATCATGTTTATCAACCTCTGTGTTCTATTGCATGTAGAGACTAGTTACAACTGGTAACCTTGTAGATCACAGGCCCTCTTCTAGGCTCTGATCATACTCTGCTCCTCAAAACATCATGGATCTCATTGTCAAGAAGGAAAGGGACTCATTCGTGGATACACTCAGAGAGGATGAGATGCTTACTGATTATATTGACTTCTAGGAAAGAATATTACAGATACCATGAGAGAGAAAGCAGAAAAGGCTTTTGGGGGGCTGGAGAGATGGCTCAGTGGTTAAGAACACTGACTGCTCTCGCAGAGGACCCACGTTTGATTCCCAGCACACACAAGGAAGCTGTGAACCGTCCTTAACTCCAGTTCCAGGGGAATCTGAAGGCCTCTTCTGACCGCCACGGCATTGCATGACACAGGTGCACTCACATACATGCAGGCAACACACTCATACACATAAAATAAAAATAAATAAAATATTTTAAAAAGAGCTTTTTGATATATAACTGTTAGAAAAGATCTCCAAGGAATGCGATTGACTGATACAAATATGATTAACAGGAATTTCCCAGGTGAAGAGTTAGGGGAGAATTTCACAACATATAATATAGGCTCTGATGTGGCCCTGAGTTAGGAAAAGCCATGTTCAGTGGAGAAATGGAGAGGCATGGCAGAGGAAGGGTTTGTATTCTGGGTACAGAATGAAGGCCCGGCATTTTAGAATAGTCAACCAAACTTCCCTGTGCCTTCATTTCTTCATCTTTAAGAGCTAATAATAGTGTCTATTATCAGGATGAAATCATTCAATATACATATAGACCTAAATGTGTGTCTTACACATAGAAAATTTTTACATTTATTATTATTATATTCATGCAAATATAGTTTGATGTTTTCAAGTTACAGACACTATCATTTATGACAGCTCAGAAAGTGTAATTATGGCTAAAAGCAGAGATCAAGTGTTTTAAAGCCTGGCATATAGCTCTGCTGACACAATGTTACAAAGGAAGTGGGAAGGACATAGGGAAGTTGCGGTCTTAATAACTGCGCTCACAAAGGCTAAAAGTGATAGATCAAGGACAGTAAGTTATAAAAATGACCTCAGATTATCAAAAGTAAGTACCAGGGGAAATAAATACATGGCTGAGACTACTGAGAAGAGGTAGGGAGAGAGCAGAGTGCTGAGACATCAAGTGGCTCACAGAACTTAGAAAGACAGCCAGCGACACCAGCAACTCCAAGATCACTTAGCTGTGATAAAAACCTGTGATGCTTTGTCTCAACACAACTTAGTTGTTTATACCGGAGAAAATATGCCTGAGAAAGAACAGAACATCCATCAATAAACAACTTTACCTTTGGGAAATTCCATCGGATCGATTATTCTGATGCAAGGGTTGGCTCATCAACTCTCCTGGAAAAATACCTCACTCAGCAAACATTTCTTAGCCACACTCAGTGTTTTAGGCCTTGGTGTTCGGTATAAGAATCACTGCCTGGTTTCAATGACTTGAAACACTTGAGTGTAGATGCCAAGAACTAATAAAGGTGTGGTCTGCCCTTCCCCTCTGAGAGAACCCTAAAACTTTGCCAGGGTAACAGTCTTCATTCCTGCACCAACTTTTAGGAGATTTAGCACTGCGTTATAAATAGATGGGTGGCATTTTAGATCTCTTCACAGCAGAAAATCAAGAATTAAGGTCCAATTGATAGGAACATCTACAGAAGCTTAGAATTTGAAGCTTTTAACAAGGCATCAAAAAAGTAGAATAGAGCTGTTTTGAAGCAGTCACTTCAGAAAAAGAAGCTTAGATCCCCCACCTTGAGAAGGGACCAAACTCAGAAGACTGCAGCTTTTCATCACAAGATACCATGTGTTTTTCCACTTTCTTCTCTATGGATATTGCTTGACAGCAACTAAAAGTAAAAATAGTAACAATAAGCAAAACTATTGAAATGATTAGAAAAACAAAAGCCAGCAAAAAATATTCTTTTTTGTCTAGCACATCAAACCCCTATCAGCTGTCTAAGATTCTGCATGATTTAGGTTGTAAATTTAGATTCTGCCTGGTTCTGGTGTGTAGCATTGTGAACACTGTTAAGTGCTTTGAGGGGATGCTGTGTCCTCATGTGAGTCAGAGTGGTTGGAAATTATAAGTCCAGGGGTCCAGGAGTTGTCTCCTTTTTGGTCTGCTGACTTCTTTATTCTTTTCCAGTTTATATTTTATTGAATTTTGTGCATTTTATATAATACATCTTAATCATATTTAGATTTCCTCCCTATCTGCACCCCCATAGCCTAAACACTAGACTTTATGTATTCTGTCATATATGTTATATATGTTAACGCTTATTGAGTCAAGTTTGTGTCCCCAGATGACCTTCAGTGTGAGTTCATTGACTGGAGCCTGTTCAGCCTATCTAGCATCACTCCCTTAAAGATGACCAGCTCTCCCTCAGCAAGCAGTAGTCAGTTGCTAATAGTTCCTCAGGCAAGGTTGGGACCTTCTGCCCATTTCCTCAGTTCTATCCTGAGTTTTTGTTTGGTTGAGAGTTCCCAGGGGTCTTGTGCACGCTGTCACCATCGCTTTAAGTTCATACGAGCAAGTTCCCAGAAGCCCGGAAGCCTCTGTTTCCTTATGATCATCCACCATCCCTGGTTCTTCCCATCCTTTGGCCCCCTCTTCTGCAATGGTCCCTGAGCCCTGGGTACATGAGATTTAATACAGAAGTCCTGTCCAGGGACACACAATCTGTAGCTTCTTATTCTCTACACTTTGGCCAGTTGAGGCCTTCTCTGTTCATCATCCTGTGTTGCATGAGAAGTCTTTGCAAGTGAGAATCGAGAGATGCATTAGTTTTTTCTCCACCCACCGTTCCACTACGTTCTGTGAGTCTTAGGTGTAGAGATTCCATTGTAGACATGTTCCTTAGACCTGGGCATCTCGCAGACATTTATTCTCTGTGTTTGACCAGGTGTGGAACTCTGTCATAGTCTCCAACTGTTACAAAAAGAAGCTTCTTTGATGAGTGGTGTACGGTATTCTTGTCTAGAAATATAAGGATCTATATTTAGCATAGAGTAAGAAATTACATTTGTCCAGGGTTGTGACAGACTTGGGGTTTTCTCTAGGGTCTATGAGCTCTTCAGCCATATGTATTTGGCTATGGCATTTTAAACAGACATTAAGTTCAAGTAGATAGCTATTGATTACCCTAAAGTTAAAAGTGCCACTACTGCACTGATGTAGTTTTGCTGTGTCAGTCATTGTTGTGATTATTAGGCTTTAAAGGTACGTGAATACTTTCCTTTGGGATCAGGAATAAAATGAGCTTGGAGGAGGAACAGAGGGCATGGACCTTCTTGTATGTCATTTTAAGTTCACCTTGGCTAGGCACAAAAAGTTTGCACCTCCTCAAAATTTATACACAGAAATCCTAACTTAAAGTGATGATATTAGAAGGTGAGGTATTTGAGAAATAATTAATTATGAGAGTGGAAGTCTCATGAATGGAATTGCTCCCCTTATACAGCCCGGAGAGAGTGTTTGTTCTCACCGCCATCCACATTCTGCTACATGAAGAAAATTATAAAAATGGGGATCTATGTCTCAGGAAGCAGGCCCTGGCCAGATGGAGGCTATGTAGATACCTTGATCTTGTAATTTCCAGCCTTTCCAGAAATGTGTGAAATAAATGTCTGATTATAGCCATCCAGTCTATGGTGTGTGTGTGTGTGTGTGTGTGTGTGTGTGTATGTGTGTGTGTGTGTATGTGTGTGTGTAGCAGCTTAACACTAAGCACTTGAAACTATCAGTGAAAATTCAGACACTTATAAACTTAGACTTGGAGATTTGATGCCGCAAGGTAAGCATATGTAGAATATGTAGAAGTAGCTCTGGGAGTGAGTTGCCCACATCTCCATGGGAACAGAGCCCTCCGTGAGGAGTCAAGCAGATGGCCTTGGGTTTTTCCAGCCAAAGACTGAGTGTAGTTAGGGAAGGGGAGTCAAGCTATCTCTGCCCAGCTGTTCTGTACTCTGAGGTTCATCCTGTGCAGTCCTCCTTCCTTCCCTTATTTCTTTGATGGTTATTTGGATGTCTACTGTGAACTAAGGCTTTTCCTCTCTCCTCTTCATTTTTTAAGATGAATTTTACTAAGCAAAATTTTTATGCATAAGTTTTTTTTTCTGTAGACAGCTGCTTCTTAATGGATCTATACTGATATATGTAAAGAGTCAAGACATTAGCATCTGTGATAAGGGAGAAAAGACACTCTCGTTCCTGAGAAATATAAGCCTTCTACTGTCTTACACAAACAGGGAGCTTAAAGAGCTCTTGAAAGTTCCTAAAAAGTTTTTCTGGAAGAGTGGAGAGGTCAATCTCTTATCAGCCTTGCATCCTGTTTCTGCTTAGCCCCTCAGTGTCAGATTCGCATACAGGCCTCCACTCCACATTTCGATAAATTTTCTACTAAGGAAAACATGGAAAGCATGTGCATAAACAGGTGAGCCTCTGGTCTGAAGCAAAGCACAGCTAGGTGGAATAGATTATAAGGCAGACACAGCATTTTAATGATTCCTTCTATAACAAGGCTGGCAGGGAGAGGTAGCATCCAACAGCACATCAAGGATGGACTGGCTGCCCAGCCTCCAGCACTCAGCTGTAGTCTTACTGTTGCCTCTTTTAGGGTCCCTGGGACAGCACATAGGCTGAGTGAGACAGGGATACAATTTATCACATTGGGGCCCAAACCCAGTGGACAGTATTAACTCCAGAGCTCTGTGGTGGGTGGATGAAGCTTCCTTGGTTCTTTGTCACCCAAGGTATAGCTCCCTAGTAGACATCTGTATCCCTAATTTTGACATCTGAATCCAGAGAATTTCACCTACAATAATCACTAAGCATAAATGTAAAAGATTGAGAATTCAAAGGAAGATGAAAATGAACCCGAAGGGAGGTTGGTTAATTTACACAACATGGGACTGTAAAAATAAATTTAGACATGTTGGTTTCATGCTTTTGTTTTGTTTTGTCCTTAGGGGACAGGCTCTTACTTCATAGCTCAGGAAAGCCTCGTACTCATGTCAGTCTTCCTACAGCAGCCACACGAGTGCTGCCATTGCTGTCATGAACTGCTTTGCCTATCTGGCATGGTAGTTTCTTAGGAAACATTTTATAGGCCTGGGAAGTTGAGTTCCTGTTGTACAGAAGGGTGCAGAATGGAAAAAAACATTGATTCAGTGAGCTCATAACGCTCACGTAGGTGCTCCTGTCAGTAACCCCAATTACACTAACTGGTTCACCTAGCTACACTTGGGTGGAATCATTCTTTTCTTTCTCCAGTTGGTGTCCTGTCTGTTCATACAACCTCTGCACGAGGAGCCTTCATTGGTCAGTTTTATGTGAAATCACTGAAGAAAACAAAAATGACTTTTGTCTCTCCATAGTCCATTCTGACAGTGGAGAAAGGTCAGATAAAAATGTATTTAGGAGATGACTCAGCAGTTAAGAACACTGGTTGTTCTTGCAGAAGACCCGGGTTTGAATCCCAGCACCCATCTGGCAGCTAACGACTGTCCATAACTCCAGGCCCACGGGATCCGACAGCGTCTTCTGACCTCCACGGGCATTGCAAAGCATGGACACACCTACGTGCAGGCAATACATGAATACACATAAAATTTTAAAAATAAATAAATAAATAAATGTATTCAGCAAACAGACACAAACAGAGAAGCTACCAAATAAAACTGTAGGACAAACAGAGGCTCAGTAGTCTGAGAGAAGGACTCAGGAAAGGCTTCAATCAACACTAGAGACAAACTTGAAGGGGAAGTTTCATAGAGAAGGGTTTGGAGTGGGAAATGGTTAGAGATTACTCTGGCTCTACTCTGAGAAAGGGTGTGTGATGGTTGATTTTGATCGTCACCTAAATTAGATTAAGAAATGCCCAGCGGGTTACTGAAGCTCACCTCAGTGTTTGTGATGACTTCCAGAGAGCAGTAGGTGCAGACTGCTCTGATTTCATCAATGCATTAGCCCTATGACTGGATTGCTTTTAAATTTTATGTTTATGAATGTATTGCCTGGGTGCATGTAAGTGCACTCTGTCAGCTGCGCCCCTGGAAGTCAGAAGAGAGCGTCAGATTTCTTGGAACTGGAGTTAGACTGTTGTTAGCCACCATGTGGGTGCTGGGAATTGAACCTGGGTCCTCTGCAAGAGCAGTTAGTGCTCTTAACTGCTGAACCATCTCCCCAGCCCCTTAACCCTGTGATTGTGTAATGACCAACCTTGGCTGTCAACTTGACAACCAAGCTCCCTCTTCTCTAGGAAGAGGGAATTCCAATTGAGAAAATTCTATCACATTGGCCTGTGTTTGTCTGTGGGGCATTTTCTTGATTGCTAACTGATATAGCAGGATACAACCATCTGTAAGCAGTTGAGCAAGTTGAATGGGAACCTATAACATCATTCCTCCTTGGTCTCTGCTTCAATTCCTGCCTTCAGGCCTTCAGATTCTTGTCGTGGTTTTCCTCCGTGATAGACTGTAATGTGTAAACCAAATAAACCCCTTATTCCTCCAGCTTTGTTTTGGTCATAGTGCTTATTATGGCAACAGAGAGCAAAGTAGGACAGATGGGTTCATAATATGATAATTTACTCTGCAAGAAGCTCAAGGTATGTGATGGGACCCAGCTGGCGGAAGCCAGGGTGTTGATGGTTATGTTATCAGAGCTGTGTGACACCATGGCCCCTCCCCTTTTCTTCCGATCTGGCTGAGAACTCCTCTCTTCTGTCACATGTTCTGCAACTGTGTTCTGCCTAAGCACATAGGGTTAAGCAACCATGGACTGAACCTTATGAATACATGAGTCAGAAAAAATCCTCACTACCTCAAGCTGTTCCTGTTAGCTATTTTGGCCATGGTGACAAAAGAAGCAACTAACAGAGGGCTTCATGATGGCTGCATGATGCATGGGTGTGGAGAACGTACCCAGAGAGTGCAGCCACCTCTTTCACTGGTGATTGAGGTGGGACTGCTGCAAACAGGCTCTGGTGCACTCTTTGCTCTGGCCCTGGCCCTCAACAGTATCCACATCTGGCTTTGAAATTCCTCAGCTATTAAACAGATACTTGTGAGGACCGTGAATCTTAAATACACATTTGTGTCAGGTTCTCCAAGTAGGCTGGTTAATGTTTTATTTGGTGAAGGCTTGGTCCCTCCGGTCAGACGTGTCTCTTGGAGGAAGATACATTGGTTAAAACCCTCTCTGTGCTTTATAAACCTTCATGTGGCCCTGGACACTCAGAAAAGCGGGAGACAGAGGTAAATTGTTAATTCTATGGGGAGTGAGTCATCTTTGAATCTATCAAAGTGAAACAACCCTGTCTCTTAACACATCCCTTGTTCTCTAGTCACTCTCCTTAATGGCTATAGGTGCTTGTCTTGACCTGGCTTCATCTTATCTGAGATGATGTTTCCATAGGAGAACTCTCTGGGGGCACAACTAAACACAGTGCTTTACAAATCTTGAAAATTTGATTGCCCAACATACATCGAAACTAATGGTAGGTAGACATATTTTTTCTCTGAAAATAAATTTCAAAATATGACCAGCAGATGGCAAGAGTTGATAATATTTGGACAGTAGGTAGATGGTAATTTTGGGAGCCAGCACTTGCCTTACATACTTTTTGTTTGTTCTTCTTTTCCATTGAATAGATCAACATTGCACCTCAGAGAAGAAGTGGAAGCATCACGAAGGCAGTTTTGAGAATAAAACATCAGCTCAAAATAGGGTTGAAGGTCTGTCCAAGTTTGTTTCTCCATTGCTGTGACAAAACACCCTGACCACTACCAACTTGGGGAGGAAAGGGTTCATTCAGCTTACATCTCCCGGGTCACAGCTCATTAGGGAGCCCAAGGTAAGAATTCAGGGCAGGAACCTGGAAGCAGGAGCTGGAGCACAGGCCATGGAGGATCACTGCTTACTGGCTTCCTCCCCTGGCCCCTGCTCAGCCTGCTTTCTTATGCAACACAGGCCCACCTGCCCAGGGGTGACACCACCCACAGTGGGCTGGGCCCTCCCACATTTCTCAACAATCAAGAAGGTGCCCCATGGACACGGCCACAGGCCAGTCCAATGAATGCAGTTTCCCAATTGAGGCTCCCTCAACCCAGGCGTGTCAAGATGACACTAAAGCTATCCAGCACAAGGTCATTAAGCTCATCTTTGTTCTATTTGCTCTCAAGCATTTTTTTTTTTTAAGTAGCTAGTAATGCTTTGGAAATGGAGAAGGAGCAAAGGTCCAAATACTTGTAACAGTTACCAAAATGTAGGTAGCTTGGTTAAAATGGATTTTTTTTTCTGGAGTGGTCGGAGATACAGCTTCCACGATGGGCCCTTTGTAATGGACTCACCTATGAATTATCATCCAAAACTGTGGACTCTACCCTAGAGGATAAATGTCCTCAATGTTTCCCTTTCCATAGCTATAAGAAGCAACATGAATTCCAGGCTAAGATGTGCTTCTGGATTCCTAGCCACATCTTCATACCTCTGGTTGTATGCCTGTGCTGAGAAGCCCAGGGTCACTCTGCCAGTACTTGGGGGAAAAGCCATCAGAATATTATGTCTCTCTCAGGACACGAAGCTTCTTTGTGCACACCTATGCAATGCTGGGGTGTAATGTTCGTGGGGTGAAAAGAATGGCTACAAGAATGCGTACACATAACATGTGTACACAAGTATCTTAGGAAGGAGAATGCCAGAATTGGGAAAGTTTACAGAACTTATCAATGATAGAAAACAAAATACTCCAAACATTGACTAATTATTTCCTTCATTTCTTAAGATGGTATCAAACTGAAATTGTGACGTGACTCTGTGTCACAATTTTGACTTTCTTATGCGAGTAAGCAATTTCAAGTTGCAATGACAGAGATAAGTATTAGAAGCTCTGTGTGTGTGTGTGTGTGTGTGTGTGTGTGTGTGTACACTACACATGTCTGTCTGTGTGCGTGTATGTGGTATGGGTGCACTGCATCTGTCTGTCTGTCTGTCTGTCTGTCTCTGGTATGTGCTGTACTGCCTATATGTGTGTGTGTACTGCCTCACTCTCCCTCTCTCTCTAGCTCTGTCTCTCGGTGGGTGGGTGTGTATGTATGCACCTGTATCTGTGTGGTGTGTGTGTATGCATGTGCCTGTGTCTGTGTGTGATGTCTGTGTCTGTATGTCTGTGTCTCTATGTGTGCCTGTGTGTTTTTGTGTCTCTGTGTGTTTATGTCTATGTCAGTGTGTGTGTGTGTGTGTGTGTGTCTATATCTGTGTGTGGTATAGAAAACTTTTGTCTTCACTTTGTGTTACAGATCCTAGACCAGGCTACTCTGTGACTTTGGCTCCACTGTGGCTCCACATAAATGAAAGATCCTTGTGTCTCTATGAAAATCCTCCTAATTATCTCACTCATTCTGGCTGTCCCCATAATATAAATGTTTAAACACAAAACAACATAAGTATAAAACATTCAGGAAGCAATGTTGAAAGAAAAGTTTCAGACTGAATTTTTATTGTGTAGTCCTTTTCTTTTGATGTTTTCATTAATAACTTAAACAATACTGAACAATTTGCAGTAAAACAATGTATCTTTGCATTTGTAGAAGAATAAAGACTATGTTTTTACATAAGAAAAAAGGAAAACATGAAGAATGACCATGGAAAACAGATCTTTCCAAAGTCACGCACTGAAACTTTCTTTCTAATCATGTTTTCACTCATGATTTGAGGGGCACAATCCTTCATGGTGGCAGGCAGCCCATGCCAGAACAGGCAGTAGTGCCCCGTCCTATGGATCCATTTCCTCCTGCTAGACCTCATCTAAATGTTCCTCAACTTCCTAAAACAGTGCCTCTGGCTGGGAGCCAAGTGTCTCTAGGGTGCATTTCCTATTCAAACCTTAGCAGGACGGCACTAGAACCAGCTAAAGGAGAAACATCAGAGACCTCCATCATCAAAGAGAACATGTTGCTCAAGAAAATGTTTTCTGTGTTTTTAATCCTAGTTGAAATAAAAAAATACAAAATTCCACGTATAATCTAAATGCAAAATATGATTATTTTTCTCTTCATAGAAAATAAGACTGTGGGGTTGGGGAGATGATCAGGTATTTGCCATGCAAGCGTACAAACCTGAGTCCCAGCCTCAGTACCCATGTAAAAGCAAGTGTAGGAGGTAAATCTGGATATCTGGGTCCTGGGGATGCAGAAACAGGAGGCTCCATGGGGTTCACTAGGCAGCCAGTCTAGCTGAATTGAAGAGCTCCAGGTCCAGTGAGACATTAAAGAAGATACCCAACCTCTGGCCGAGAGAGAGAGAGAGAGAGAGAGAGAGAGAGAGAGAGAGAGAGAGAAAGAGAGAGACTCAATAAAAGAAAAGAAGATTGGAAGAAATTTCATTATTAAATCCATACTGGAAATACTTAAGGGTTAGTGATAAGACTTTTTATTTTTCTAAATTTCTCTGAATAATTTTTTCCTCTAAAAATTTGGGTACATTTTTTTTTTTACTAGAAAATGTATTCAGATGTTGACTCACATGTTTTTAAGCCATACTTCCTCAGACTCCCTTCATCCTCTGTAAAATAAAAGCATTGTGCTATCCCATGGGTCACTGTCCTAAGATTCTCTAAGTACTGAAAAAAGAAAGAAAATAACCTCCTTAGATTCTTAAACTGTCAAATAAAAGTGGCATCCATTTTGGAGGTGGCTTATAATTACAGGTCAAGTATGAAACAAGACTTACAGAATGAAAAAGCATGTATTCTTAGTGATGTGGAACAGCAATAACAGGCAACTAGTTCTTCCCACAATCTGAGTTGTTTCCAACTACAGGATGCCACAGTGTTTCTCAGAAGACCTCCGAGTTACTCTTGTAACTAAAAGCTTTTGGTTTTAGAAAGCAACCCTAGCCTAGAGACTTCAGATTCAAAGGATGATGGGGAGGCAGAGTAAAGATTAACAATAACAGCTAGTAAGAACAATTGCAACAGCTTATTAATAATAAATGTTATTTAAAACCTATGAATTGCTTAATTTTGATGTTAATTCCTTACTGTGCCTCAATAAGTTAAGCTTTATCCTAGATATTCATGTGTAGGAAAGAAACACATTTTATATATAATATATATACATCATACATCTATGGTTTAGAACTATTTGTAGTTTCAGTCATCTACCATGGGTCTTGAAAGTAACACAAGTATGCAAAGAGATAGATGGGGTGCTTCCATATGGATTTAGGGAAAGGAAGAGTGGAAGGCTATGATGCAGAACACCACTCGCTCAGAATTACAGTTCTGCTCAGTGGGATTCCAGATAGCACCTCACCACCCACTCAATCTTGTCCATGGCTAAAACACAGATAAGCCTAAATCCACATTGCTTGGGTCCTGGGGAGAACATCATGGCTTAAGGAGTAGCAAATACCTTCCCTGAACAATGCTGTGCAGCATGGCCTCCTTTTCCTGGTATGTCCTCGTCGTCTGACCCACAGGAAAGCCACCTGCGTTTTTGTGCTGGCTGAGGCTTGTCATGCCCCTGCCAATGGAGAGAGTGCTTGGAACTACAGCCAGCAGCCAAGCCAGGAAGAAATGGTCTTGATAAGGGAATGTGGCTGTGAACCGCTGGCTTTCAAGTGTTTTCAACTTATATATCCACACATTCGAACAACTGCAGATGGAAAATATTTTCCAGAAGTTGTATGTGCACTGACCATACAGACTTCATTTTGTCATAACTGTCTAAACAGTGCAGTAACAACTATGTACACAGCATTCACAATGTATTAGTTGTAAATAATCTAAAAACACTTCGAAGCATATAGGAGGGTGTTGTGGGTCATATGCAACACCAGGCCATTCTGTATATAGGACTGGAGTATGTGCATATTACATCGTCTGCAGAGAGTCTTGGAACCGATCTCCTTTGGGCCCTGTGGGTCCTCTGTCCTTATGGCTGCTGTGAGCCCCTATCTGTGCCCTGGCTGCCCGTCTCCTTGCCCTCAGCATTCGTGCTGACAACCAAGAGCTGCCGGTGTCCCACCAGAAGCACACGCACTCATTTTTATTCAATTTTCCAGAGACCTCCCTCTCCCAGCAGCCTCTCTGTGTGTACTTTTCTGCTGTCTGCATCCACAATCTGAGAGAACATGAGGGATAGCAGCAGCCAGACCATTCAGGGGACCTCTTTTGCAAACCCTTGAAAAATAAACAATTTGCAACTGTGTAGTGGGGACTCCCCCTTCCTGTTCCAAGCCTGTTACTCTTTGTCCCGTTTCCTGGGTTTTTGTCAGGTTCAAAGAACTATTTGTATTTTTTCATGTAAAGAAAGGAAAAGAAGAGGCTTTCTGGTTATGGATTTTAAAATTACAGCCTGAATTCACAATCCCAGAAAAATACATTTTGGGATAAGTAGTTTTTGTATGCTGAAGAGGCACCACATAGATAACTTTATCACACTAATGTTGTAGAGGAATTAAACTCTCCATTAACATATTGAGGTTATAAATGAAGGAGGTGTTTAATCTATGATGCCCAGGCTTTTGCTTTCTTTTCCTAATGCACATTTATTTATAGGATGGCAATGATGATACAAATGTCTAGTAATTGCTGAAACTTGTAGTATTTGTTGACGAACAGAGAAAATTCCTAGGACATAAGCCAAAAACAAATGTTTAGCTCTGTTCATTTAAATCACTTGCAATCAAGTGCAAAGGCAAGAGCTTAAACTTTGGAAACAGAACTAAATTGGAATCACATGTGCTGTTTCTAAGGCCTTCTATGTATTGTTAGACTCCTTTTGCTTAAATGCATAGGAAAAGTCAACCTTAAGTTATGTATTTATTATACTTACAAAGTGGTTTTAGATATTTAAGCTGTACAAAATCATGTATAATTCTATATAGCCTGTGTGTGTGTGTGTGTGTGTGCATGCACACACACACACGCGTGCATGGGCGTGGGTATGTGGGGTGTGTGTTTATTTTTAAATTAGCTTTGGTGGACTATTTAGTTTTGTGTCCCATTCTCTCCTCATAAGACTGCTAAAGTATCCTTAAACCAGCTTCAGACCTTTATCTTTCATAAACAAAATACTTTGTAACATATTTGTTGAGAGTTCTTAACACATGTATTTGTCCTCTTTTTTTTTTTTGTCTTTTTGAAGCAGGGTCTCCCTGTAGCCCCAGCTGTCCTGGAACTCTATGTAGACCTTGAACTCACAGAGATCCACCTGCCTCTGCCTCCCAAGTGCTGGGACTACAAGTGTGCAGCACCACGCCTGGCTGTATTCTTCCTCTTAAGGCCTTCTTTACTGTTTGATCATTTTTGCTAAAGCAATTATTACATGATGGTCAGAGACCCAGGTGGAGTAATGATGCTGAAATTATCAGGTGAGCAGCCAGACACTGCCTTGGTCTTTTTCATTGGTAGCTGCCATCCTGCAAGGTTCAGCCAATATGACTGAGTTACCATGAGACCCAGTGAACAGACAGGAAGTATATCCTCCTGATCCAGTGCCTGTCTAGGTCAGTGGATGGGGTAAAAGCTGGCTATTTCTTCTGAGTTTCCTCAAAGCTACTGGAATAAATATTACTTATGACTTTTAGGGAACTGAGCAGGGAGTGAAAGTCAAGAGGAGAAGCTATATTAACATAAATTGGAATGCCTGGTCAACTAGAAATTTCATTTTCGGTTATGTTTGAAGTATTTAAGGTTGCCAGCTGCTACTCTTTCTAGCATGAAAATAAGAATGTGTAGAGAAGTGATCAATTCTTCCAGGAATTAGCCACCTATACTGGATAGCTTCTCCTGTCAACTTGACATACCTGGGTGGAGGGAACCTTAGTTTGGGAATTTCCTCCATTGAACTAGCCTGTGGTCATATCTGTAGGGCATTTTCTGAATTGTTGAGTGATATAGGAGGGCCCAGCCCACTGTGGGCAGTGCCAGCACTGGGCAAATGGTCCTGTGTTGTATAAGAAAGCAGGCTGAGAATGGGCTGGAGAAGCATTCCTCCATGGTCTGCGCTTCAGCTCCTGCCTCCGGGTTTTTGCTCTGAGTTCCTGCCTTAGCTTCCCTTGATGGTAGAGTATTAACGGTAAACCAAAGAAACCCTTTCCTCCCCAAATTGGTTTAGTCAGTGTTTTTATCATAGCAATAGGAAGTAATACACCTATCACTCTACACTACCCTAAGACAAACAATATCCATTCTTCTGGTTGGCTAACATAAAAGGAGATTGTTGGAGGAATCCCAGGTCTACAAAGGGAGGCAGAATCTTGCCATACCTCTGTGTACCCTCTGTCACACGGAGGTTGAAATACCATTTATTTGTAGTCTCTGGCCTCCACACTGAGCAACCTATCCTGTGTCACACAGATCATGGCAGTCACTGAGGATACTGCATTGTCAGCCAGGGCCTCTAACACTTGAGTGTGAACAGTGTGAGGACTGGCACTGGGCTGGCCTTCTTCAGGAACACTAGTCTATGTTCTATCCAAATATAACTATAGTTGCTTTCTTTCACTGAGCAACAAATTGCCATGTATTTAGTAGCTTAAACCACCACAATGTACTATTCTGTTTCCCTGGGTCAGGAGTCTAGGTATAGGTTAACTCTGCTCAGGGTCTCACTTAATGCAAATCACTCTCATTTGATGTGCTATTTGGAGTTTGCAGAGTTTGAATACTTAGAGTTCTAGCACCGAGGGCCTTAGGCTTCCATGACTCTGCTGAGTCCTTCCTTTTCTTTTTAAAGGATATACCTGATTAGGGGAGGCTGAAAAAGATCAGTCTCCCTCACTGTGTCCCTCAGAGTTTGTGAGTTATAAACAATCTCACAAGACCTTTACACTCAGGAATAGATGTATGTCAATTTTAGAAGGACCTGACTGTGAATCAGAGCACTTCTCACCCTATGCATGAACAGCGTGTGTGCTACATCCCTTTCTGCCTTCCTCCAAAAGCACCAAAAAGACACTTAGCAGCACAGTCCTTTGATCTTAGACTTAGCTTCTGGAATCATGAGAAAAACATTTCTGTTCTGTATGAACCACCAAGCCCCATGTATTTTATAAAAGCAGCCCAAAACAAATGAGGATGCTAGCTTACTGTTAATTTAGAGTAAAAAAGTTAGAGACCTTAGTGGCATGTGAAAATCTCTTTACTTTCCTAGATCATACAACTAATCAGAGTTCTATCCTACTACATGTGCTTGTCTGTCCATAGGCAAATAGAGGGGAGAATGGACTTAAAAGGTGGGGATTTGGAAAAAGTTCTGCTATCCTCACTAATAAAGTACAATCACTTTATTTCTGAGTGAAAAATATTATGCTGACATCTCATTGCTTCCTCTGGATATCCTAACTAGATACTGTGAACTTTTCATTAGCAGCTCAATAATAAAAGAAGTTTAAACAGAAACACCTCAAAATGATTATTGATGCTGCTGCAATTTATTATTCATTGAAATGCTTACAACTCTGTTTCAAGTTTTATTAATATCACTTTTATTCAATCTAAACTGCATATGCATCGAGGCCTAAAGACATAAATTAGAGATGAAGATGTCTTTAGAAATACTTAGCTGAAGTTTCAAATTTGTATTCTATTTATTTTGAAAATCCAATCCATGAAATGCCAATTTCATGCACATATAAAATCATTTACGTACATAAATAAATCTATCAGTTGGTAAAACAGAGAACATAAACCTACAATTAATTAAATATCGTTGCTGCTTAAACTTTGAGCCTCAAACATCCAAGTTTCTTCACACAAATACATGCCGCAGGTTGATAGGTTCCCGTTCCTGGAGTGCTTGAGAAACCACACAGCTTCCATGCAGATCACAGGCGAGCACCTTGGAGCAGAGAGCGGCTGAGGAGGCAAGACAAAGTGAGATAAAAAAATGGAGTGGGATCCGCATCCCTCCTGACGTTCTGTTTTCAGAACAGCTTTGCTGAAAGTGAACTACTCAATCCAGAGAGAATTGAGCTTCAACTATAAGTCAAAAACATATTTTATAACGAAATATCATGATTAATCCCTCTGAGTTGAGTTTGGGTTTTTTTAATGTGGCTTTTCTTTTAAATCAAGTTAGATAAGAGAGATTTAATTCTAATCGCTAAATGCATTTAAACAGTTATTGAGATATAATTTACATATATAAAAATCCACCTGATGATTTTGAGTGAATTTGCTGAGTTTTATAATTTTCATCACAATCCAACTGTAAAGCTTTTAAAAACTATCCCAGTTAGGTCCCTCACACAACATTACACTTTTCCCAATCTGTTACCATACACTTTCCCCTGCCTTAGTTCCAGGAAACAGCTTGTCTATTTTCTACTTTCTTGGTGTGTGTGTGTGTGTGTGTGTGTGTGTGTGTGTGAGTGTGTGTGTGTATTGTGGTGGTGGTGGTGCACAGAAAAATAGCTACTTTATTTGGTTTTATCTGCAAATCTGCGGGCTGGAAAGTGGCAGCCTTCATAGGTCAAAGGAAAGAAAGTTCATATTTCTAAAACAATCAAAGTGTTGCACAGGTGAACATTATTGTGATATTTTCATAATGTCATGGTGATCTCACTCAAAAGTCAAAGTCACTGCATGTGAAGTAATCACTATGTGAGAGATGAGTCTCCATTCATGTGGGGACATGTGAATACCCATTGTCCTAACACCATTTAAACATCTTAAAAAGACTTGTCCTCTTCAACTTGTTATGTTCTTTTTTTTAAAAAAAATTTTTATGTGTATACGAGTATATTGCCTGCATGTATGTAATTGCACCCATGTCCTGCAATGCCAGTGGAGGTCAAAAGAGGGTGTCAGATCCTGTGGAACTGGAGTTATGGATGTTTGTTAGCCACTATATGGGTGCTGGGAACTGAACCTGTGCCTTCTGCAAGAGCACCCAGTGCTCTTAACTGCTGAGCCATCTCTCCAGACCAATTGTTATGTTGTTTTTATCTGCAAGTCAGTTGATCACAAATACAAAGTTATAGACTCACTGTGAATCTTGACTCTGATCTTGCCTTGAACATAGGAGATGTTATAGACCCTGAGCCCCAAAGTCAGGCAGACTGTGGGCTGACAGGTGGTTAGATTCTGTTCAGTTACACACCCTCCCCTATTTGATGTTGCTATAATTACTGACATTACTTGTGCCTAGATAAATGACCAACAATATCTCAAATGCACTTTTGTTATGTGTTTCTTAATCAACTTCCAACGTGCTGTGTAATGTCTTAAGAAAATATCTGCTGACAAAATTTTACGATTTCAAGGATGTTCCTTTCAACTTTGGAATAGCCATAGGGCTCCCTCAAATGACATACTACATGTAAAAATGTTTCGAAAAGAGTGAAGCCCCAAACAAATCTTAGGAATTATCACTTGAAGGGAAAAGCTTAGACAGTAGCAACAGTGATGCTTTCAGAAGCTCTAGAACAGAAAATCCATGATAATGTGACTAGAAGAAGGTAAACGCTAGATTTTTTCCAATAATTCATGATTTTACCTGTATTGTCTAAGATATTAAAACAGTTGTGTTAGGACCAGGCAGGTTCCTCTTGTTTAGCTGGACTTGGGAGATGAAGTGACCTTAGTAATCAATACAATCTCTTGAATCAAAGTTAAAGCCTTGCCCTAAGATATTGGTTTTTCTGGTTAATTGACAGTCATCACTTAGGGGTGTAGGTGCAATTAACAGCCATTTTGTTAATAACTGAAACACACTTAAAGCCATAAATAATGCAAAACTGGTCCTTTGGACCCAGTGAAATTCCCAGGACTGATAATCATTTAAGTACAATTTATGAAACTTATTAAATATATTTGTTCTGAGTTATGACCTTGCTGCTAAACCTAAAAATTATTTCTACCAGGATCATGGCCTTTCTCAATTCATTCAATGTACTGTCATCAAGCAGACAGCCAAGTTAAGGTGCTTGGCACACAGGATAGATGAAACTTACAGAAAGGAGGTAAGGAGGGTACACTGCTGGCTCTGTGAGGGGACAGAGAGATTCAGTCATTTGGTAGGACGGAAAAGAGCATTACTACCCTGAGGCCAAGAAAGAAATTCCAAATGAGAGGAAATGAAAGGCTACTGGTCGGACCACTGTCATGCAGCGGAATGTTGACTTGGAGAGCTGGTCGACTGCTGGGAGTTCTCAGTTCTTGGACTACCCACTACTTTATTTTATATAGTGTCTCATTCCTGCATCTAAATCCTGACTTGTTTGTGACAGTTTTTATTAGCTTATATGAGTGCAACTCTTTAAGATTGGCTAAGTTTTCCCTCCTTATTTTATAGAGCAGAGAGGTTCAGAATCTTGCTTTCACATAGGACACCATGGGGAAGTCCAGAAGTATAGTTATAACTCAGAGGCCCATAAGCTATATAGCATCATCCTCTCCTGCTCCTACCCTTGATTATCAGAAAGCTGTGAAGAAACCTGTTTAGAGTCACTGGGATTTCATAATGGCCTCAGATTCACTCTCTAACATCACTTTCTGTGGTTAGTCAGTAGATACTTAGAGATTATAGCTCAAAAAGATTAGAGAAATATAGCAACTTTTTTCTTTCCAAAATCTTTTAGTTCCAAGGACCCTGTAAATTTGTTAATGAATCAAAGTACATATGGGGAGTAAGGGGTCAGAGGAAATGCAGAGGGGCTCCAAGCTCAGAGATATAAACTGCCAAGACAGAGCTGGCCTTTAAAGAATGGGAAATGAGTAGCAGGAAGACACAGTGGAAAATAATAAACAAGAGGCATCTCTATAGTGTCCTGATGTGACACACCACGGGGACTGGGAGATGTTCAACATGTGCTATTAGGAAAAAAAAGAAAGCAAGAAACACATTCTAAGAGTCATCTTACCACCTACTGCAAACGTTTCCATGCTATGTGTAGGCAAGTACAAAACAGAGCACTCTGTCATGCACCCTGATGGGTCTTCCCTAGCAAGGTAAGCGGCCAGACTGTTTGGAGCAGGCCCTGTACTGGACACTTGCACAGTCCAGAGCCAGCCTTGCCTATTCACTCTGCCCTCCCCACCTCTTTTTCTTTATCATGACTTTACGCTCGCAGTATTTAGCCAATTCAATAAATATACTTGTATATAAAATTATTGTTTTCTTTGATTTTTGCCATAGTACCTTGACTACATTCTTTTGGGCCCATCCTGGTTTTGACCTGGCTGCAGGCATGTGGGTAGGCACATGTTATGGCTGAGTTGGAGTTCCTTCTAGTGTGCCATCTCCAAGGTTCTTCTCATAATTTCTCTTGGCAGTAATTCTTAACCTTGTCTGGTTTGCTTTTCAATGACACAGAATTCTTTTTCTGATTTGGCCAGGTAACCACATTTAGTAAAGTCAAGATACAGGGACAGTTTAGAAATGTTTACACTGGTACTGGCACCTTTTATTATCTACCAGTTTTTATGCATCTAGGTTTAGACAGCACCCCCCCCACTCCTGTAAGTTCAACAGCTCAGTTGGTCCTCAAGCACTGGCTAACTCTCTTCCTTAGTTTCCTTCAGCCACCATCCTGGTTGTCTTAAGATCCATGTGGGAAGTTTCCTGACTTCCTGGACTATAGCACTCCTTGAGCCACATCTTCTAAGATCAAACTCATGAACTTGGCAGAGTGTGGGGAGTCTTGAATTCCAATATCCTACTTGTCCATACTATCTGCCTTTTTTCCCACTTACTCTCTATGCACAAGTTTTCTGAACACTCTGACACTTAAATTTCTCAATCTCCTCTTTTTCTTTCAATTACTACTGTTTTTCACAGCTCACCTCTCTGAAGTAAAATGTTTGTGTTCTACTCAAGTTTAGCTCCCTCTTGGTGTTGCAAATGAGCATCGAAACAGCTACCTACTCTTCACAGAAAGCAACTAACCAATGTCCCTGGAGGAAATTATGCTACTCTGTGAACAGAGAAATTGTTTACTATCACATACTGAGATGCAGTAATAATTGCATTGAATTCAATCTACTTTGTGTATTTGGAAGTCACCCAATTCAGTTTTAAAGTCATTAGAACCGGATATACAGTCCTACTTAATAAATAAAAGCAATGATGTCTTAGTTCCCAAGTCAAATCAAGGTTTTTATCTTAGCCAGATATCTAGCCCTGCTTGATAAATAAAACCAATGATGTCTTAGTTCCCAAGTCTCAGGTTTTTATCTTTACTAACCTCTATAATTAGTACCTACTTGTTCATTTTCCACTACCATAATGAAATACATGAGGCTGGGTACTTTATAAACAACAGAATTTTATGTAATTCACAGCTTTTGTGGTAGAAAGTCCACACAGAATGTTATCAGTTGCATTATGGGTTACCCCTGCTTGCATTACTTCATGGTAGTTGGTGGAAGGGAGTTTGTGTATGTGTGAGTGTGTGTGTGTGTGTGTGTGTGTGTGTGTGTGTGTGTAAAATATTCTCTTACTCTCCCTTCCTCTCTAATTCAAATACCTAGATTTAATTGTGATCACTGCGTGTTACATATTCTCATTCTCGATCAACACTGTAGTCACATTAAATTCCTATTCTCTTAAAACAACACAATGCACCTAAACTCAAACATAAGGGAGAAAGCATTCTCAAACTATAGCACTACTATTTTCATAGAATGGCTCGATAACCATATTCCAGCTGCTATCCCAAGTAGGGCAGTAACTTTTGATCCTCTCTATTCCTTAGCTGACTCTTTTATTACAGTCCCTGACCTCAGCTCCTGTACTAACATGTATGTATGGATTTCCTCTTCCCTTATGTGCACTGTCTGCTTTGTAGGTTATCCCCCTCTACAGTCATTAAATGTTGTTTCCATAGGCTTCATTCCTGCCCCTCTGGACTTAGTTTGTTCCATCTTTCTGGGGTCATGATTGTCTATGAATTTCTATTTATGTTTTTAAAATCCCAGCTCAAACCGAAGGAAAAAGCAACCATTTATCAACTGAAATATAAAGGTAAATTTATTATTCACCCATGTAAAGAGATTTATGATCTTTAGATAAAGTCCCAGAAGAAGATAGATTACTAGTTTTACAATGTAGTTTTAGTACATAAAGAGATTGATATCACAGTTGCTTAGGAAAGAAGGCTGTGAAATGGTTGACTTTCCAGTGTGTCCACTCGAATGAAGCTCTTGCCAATTGGTTATCATTCAAAAGAGGGATGGGGTCACTCATTGGCTGTTAAGAATGTGCTCTCTGAGTGAATATCATAGATGAATTAAACTGGCTTGTAACGGTAACTTATGACATAACTACAAAACAGCAAGTCATCTCTAAGAGCATCTGGATTTATTAAATTCCTAATTTAACTGTCTAAAAAGAAATTTGAACCTCAGGTAGTCAAACATGTATTTAACTGTTTTCATTTGGATATCCTAAAATACTTGAACTCAAAATTTCAAAGTAAAATGTGATTTTTTTCCTTCCAAAGTTAATTACTATTTTGGAAGTTGCAGCTGTCTAGGGCAAAAGATGGCAAGCTTTTCTACAAAAAGACAAAGATTTTCAGCTTTGTGTGGCATGCCTTCTCAGTCATGATTATTCAGGCCTGCCACTGAGGCTCGATGTCAGCCATCGACTCTGCACAACTGTATTAGTATTATTTCTACTGCTGTGATAAGATACCCTGACAAAAGCAGCTGAGGGAAGAAAGGTTTACTTTGGCTTAAAGTTCCAGAAGAATAGAGACTGCCATGGGAGGGAAGACAAGGCCATGTAAACATGAGGCCAACTCCTTATATTGTATCAACAGTCAGGAAGAGAGAGAGAACAGGAAGTGGGGCCAGAGGATAAAACCACAAAGCCTGCCTCCTGTGACCTACTTCTAGCAAGGCTCCACCTCGGAATGATTCTGTAACCTTTCTAAATGGCGCCACCAGCTCTGGACCAAGTGTTCAAACACATGAGTCCACGGGAGACATTTCTCATTCAAACCACAATAACAAATGAGGATGGTTACTTCCCAATAAACCTTGTTTATATAGTGAGGAGCGGACAGGATTTGGCCCATTGCCTCTTATTTCAGCATCAATGAGTTAGATGGATGACTATGAACAAAGGGGTTACTTTAGACAGATTCTGCTCTATCATACACCATATATGTGTGATCAACTTTGATTTATGCTGTGCGTTCTAGTTATTGTTTTATATTTTCAGGACAGCATCTTCAATTTTTTTTTTCCTGAGAACTATCTCTAGAAAATAGCTTGAACTTCCAATATTAAGATTTTTGATCTTTAACCTAATGTTTTTCAAGAGATGAACAAATGAGCACTTGGCTAATCAGGGATTTTTTAAATGCAGTAAATATGTAACAGAAGTTTTTATTTTTCTTCTATGACTAGAAAAATAGAAATCTGGGATGCCAGACAGGGAGTCTTCCTACCCCCACCTGCCTCGTCCTTTCTCTAGACTGCTCTGGTTTAAAAACACACTGCCTCAGTGCAGATGCAGCCCCAGCTTCCGTCAGGTCCCCTCAGCTCTTTCAGGAATTGTGTGATAACAGCACTCTATGCACAATTTTTTATTGTTCATATTAAATTCAGATTGCACGTAACCAAGAAATACTAACTGACATCCTTAACATCTCTCAAATCATTCGCTTTCCTCCCTTTTTGCAATGGCAGCTCATTCTTAAACTTGTATCATGTCATTTTGGGCCGATAGAACTATACCCGTAATACTGTAAGAATTCTCTTTGGACTTACATTATTTTCTCCAAGTTTCAGTCAAATAAAAATTATAATCACATAACAATTAAAATCCGAACATGGCATTTCCTTGAATCCTTATTTGTCTCTCTGTTGCTGCTCTGGTAAAGACACAAACCTTTTTTATTTCTTCCCCTTTGCCTGGCCCCATGTCAGGTACTCAGTTCTTCCCTCTGCCTTCTGAAGTCACTCCTCCCTTCCTCTGGTTCTTTATTCCACGTTCACTGTATGGTGTTTGTGTATGCTATTCACAAACATGCAAGAGTTTTCCTTCAGCTTCATTAACCTGGCACAGAGAAACTAGCCCAGCTGACTTGGAGGTCTTAATAACCCATGAAGAAAATAGCAAATGTGCATTGTTTAATTGGCTAAATTGCTGGTAGCTTGTTATTACAGAAATAAATGTACTTCTCTTATATGCCTGGCAGGTAACAAGTGCTCAGTAGTCAATTGGAGAGATAAGCAAATGGGAAACTTCTTTCCCAAATGTTATTATCACATAGTAACTGTTCAAACTCACAGAGCAGAATGTGATATATACATATGATGTAGTCTACAAATCAGGGAAATTAGCACATTAATCTTACACATTTATGGTTTCTTTATTGTAAGAACACTCAAAATCCTCCCTTTTAGCCATTTTTAAAACAGAATGCATTATTGTTGTTAGCTACAGACAACTCACTCTGCAAAAGAATTACATTGCTGTTCTTCCACAGGCGCCTGCATTTGTTGTGTCTAAAACAAACTTATTTCCTTCTCCATTTCTGATCTCTGTCTTTATCACCACCTTTCTTTGCTCCACCCATTCAGTCTGTTCTCTGCGGTTGTATCCATTAGTGTCTTCATATTCTCTCTATCCTTTAGCCCACTGCTTCTTTTCATGGTCATGCCCTGTCTTGACTGTCAAAGATCATTTGAATATTATATGTGGCTTCTAATGCTTTCCCTCTGCTCTTCCAGTTTCTGTCCCTACAGATCTCAGTACACAGTTCCATCTTACAGCCCTGATGCCCTGCCCAAGACTCTGAACTCTCCTTTAAAAAAAGAGACCCTGTATAATTGGTATGGTTTGTTCCCTACTTGGCTAAGTTAACAGGCAGTAAGGCCTTTATCAGGTGGTGCCTAGTTGCAGAAGCTTGGAAGTGGGGGCGGGACATTTAAGGTTGTCCCCCAGGCCCTCTGACTCCTAGTCCATTCTTATTGGGGGAATCTCTATCACACACTCTGACCATACCACTCTTCCATGACCTTTTTTGCCGTAATGGACTAAAACTTCTGAAACTTTAAGGCACAGTTAAGCCTTTTCCCCATTAAGTTGTTTCTATCAAATATTTTGTCACAGCAATCAGAAAAGTAACAAACACAGAAAACTGGTACCAGAGAGTGGTACCAGACCCAGTGCTGTGACTAAACCTGACAGTGTGGCTCCAAGGTCTTTGACACTCATTAAAAGGGAGAGATTCAGAAGAGAGTGGAGTCTAGAGAAGCTCTGACATGCTGTAAGCAGGCTTAATAGAAGATTCTTGCGGGAGCTCAGAAGATCGCCATATGATCGAAATGCAGGTGAGAAAGGCTGAGCTCACAGGTTCAGATGGAGTGTGTATTCCTGGGAGTTGCAGTACAGGCCATTGTGCTATATGCTGGAAAACAATTTGTCTGTATTCTGCCACCTGAAAAACCGAGTAAAACTAGATTCCAAAATGAAAGGCTAGGTTATTTGGCGAAGAGAATTTCGAGGTGGCATAACATTCAGACTACTGCTACCCCCTGGCTGCTTTTAGCCAGGTTTGTGGTGAGAAGAAATAGCAAAAAAAGACCAGAAGTATTTAAAAAATGGAATTTGATAAGAAAAGGTACACGAATGTGTTTAGATATAAACAATACAAGCACAGATGAAGAAGATGTAATTAGTTCTTATTTTTAATTTTTTTTATGTGTATGAGTGTTACGCCTGCATGTATGTAAGTACACCCATGGTGTACAGTGCCAGAGGAGAGAAGATGGTGTTGGATCCCCTGGAACTGGAGTTATGGACAATTGCTGGCCACTCTGTGGGTACTGGGATTCTGACCCAGGTCTTCTGCAAAAACAGCCAGTGTTCTTAACAGCTGAACCATCTCCCCAGCCCCTACGCAGCTGCAATGATTAAAGAAACATCACCATTAAAGAGAAGCCAAGTGCTCTGTAGTGCCTCATTCACCGAACATTCCAGAGTATAAGAACGAAAGCTCATTTAGAAGACCTCCCCTCAAAAAAAGAAGTCTGGGCTGGAGCGATAACTCAGCTCTCTTACAAAAGACCCATATTCAGTTTCTAGAAAATAAATAATAAAAATAAATAAATTCTTTAAGAAGAGAAACTCTGGAAGGAACACTGTAAGGATGTCCTTCTAGAACATAGCCATATATGGAACTGTTCTCCCAGATTCAGCTATAGATGCAATCATAAACTGCTCCTGAAGCCATGGTCCAAGGGGACCCAGCCACTTCTCAAGGTGGAAGTAGAATTGAGTATCATCCATATGATACTGGTTTTGGAGGCAGACTGAATGTAATGCTTATGGGGTCATGTAAGACTGCATCAAGATTTTTGAAGTCTGTGCAGCCAGTGTATACCAGGGTCAGTTTCCCAGCAGGATTCCCTAAATGTGCTATGCATGAAGCTGCAATGAAGACTTCAATATGTTAGAGATGCCAGGAACGTGGGGCATCTGCTGAGGAAGCTTCAGGCGCTGAATAGAACTGGGCCAGAGGAGATCCTACATGTTATACAGATGCCAGGCATAGGGACAGAGCTTCCCAAGCCCATTGGAGATAACATGATGACAGTGTGTCCTGGAAGCTAGACATGAAGCTACAGGACATTATGTTTGCCCTGTTGGGGCTTGCTCTTTCTCTTGTCCAGTCCCCTTTGGGGTATGCATTTTGTGCCATTGTATGTTAGAAGCTTATAACATATTCTTAATTTTTCAGAGGCTCCCAGATGAGAGACTGCCTTGAATCTCAGAAGAAACTTTGAAGTTCTAAATAATGTAGACGTTATTAAAACTATGGAGACTATTGAAGTTGGAAAGAATGTATTTTTCACAATGAGATGGCCCCAAGGTTTTGGAAGCCAAATGCAGAAGTTTATGGTTTGAATCTGGAATGTGTTCCAGAGACTCAACTCATGAGTATTCGCTCCCCAGATGGTGGAGTATGTTGGGAGACTATGAAATATTTAAAAGGTTCCCACTTTCTAACTGGTTGAAGTAGCTCCCTAGGGGTAGGACTCTGAACATAATAGCTCAGACTTTTGTTCCAGTCTGCTCTGTCCTTCCTAGTGTGCATGATGGGAGAACCCTCCACTATAAATTCCTGCTGGGCCATTCCTCAATGTTTTCCCTGCCAGCTTATAAAGTAGCAGGATACCTTACAGCATTTCATACATATTTAGTTTTGGTTGATCTCCTCACACCTGCCCCCAATCTTCCTGTTCATTCTTAATCTTCTACCTCCACTTTCATGTGTTCTCTTGTCTTCCCCACATGTAAGGTCTCTTTGTTTCTCCATCTCATGGGCCCTTTTCTAGTTTTCTGCCTTCTAGCCACATTTAACATATCCAACAATTAGAAACAAGGATCTGCATGTAAGCATTAACATTCATTATTCGTCATTATGACATGGCTTAGCTTGCTTGATATAGTACTTTCCAGTTCCATTGATTTTCCTGAAAATTCATAATTTCATTTTTTATTTATGACAGAATAGAACTTGATTGTACAGATGTACCGCCTGTTGACTGACAGCTAGGCTGGTTCCATTTTCTGGATATTGTGAATAGAGTGTAATAAACATGAATGTGCACATATCACTATAGCAAGATCTAGAGGCCTTTGGGTATATATCCAAGAGTGGCAAAGGTGGCTCATATGGTAGTTTTATTTTTAGCTTTTGGCAAAGCTCTAGACTGCTTTCCATATTGGTTGTACCTGTTTACACTCCCACTTGCAGTGAATAAGTGTTCTCCCTTTCCCACATACTTTTCAGCATTTGTTATTTGTTTTCTTGATGATAGCCATCCTCACTACAGTGGATCTCAGCGTAATTTTAATTTGCATTTCCCCTAATGGCTAAGGATGTTGAACACTTTTTAGAAGATTTATTGACCATTCATAATTGTTCTTTTAAGAACAGACTCCACGTCTTTGGCCCATTTATTGACTGTCAAAATTTCTGGAGATTCTTTGTGTTTAATTTTTGTAGTTCTTAATATATTCTAGATATTAACCCACTGTCTGAAATATGGCTGTCAAAGATTTTTCTCCCATTCCGTAGATCTTTCTGTTCAGTCTATTGATACTTTTAGTGTGCAAAATACTTTTTAGCTTCGTGTATTCTCAGTTACTGTTTCTTGGAGCTATTTCTTGTGCTCCTGGATTTCTAGCCAGACATTTTTCACCCTTACCTCTATTCTGAAATTTCGTCCATGTTTTTCTTTTGCAATTTCAGCATTTTACGTTTTAAATTAATGTCTTTATTCCAGTTAAATTGTTGTTATGCAGAGTGAGAGACATGGATCTAATTTAACTCTTTTGTGAGTGAATATGCAGTTTTTCAGCACAGTTTATGGAAGAGGCTGGTAGATTGAGCTGTAAGCCCCAAACACATCTTTCCCGCCTTCATGTCCCCCGTTCATGTCGCATGTCACAACCATCTTCTTTTCAAATTTTTTGTTCCGACTTAAGTTGCCATTCACACATTCAGAGAGACTTGAGCCTTGTCCTCTGTGCACCTCACTCAACCCTGTGCATTTTCCTATGTAAAACAACTAGAACATGTTTTCCAAGCACATGCTTGACCTCCTGCCCTATGCTTTATTCAGGAGTCCAACACAGAACCAGAGCAATACCTATAATTAATGCTAGGAGAATGAATACAGGAATGTGTTTCTTTTTGCTTAGTTTGTGATGTGATCAATACCAGGTAAGTACTACTTGAAGTGTTGCTCCAGTGTCAAAGTAACAGCATCAGTAGGGAGCTTGTTGGAAAAGCAAATTCTCAGTTCCCTACCACACCCTTGGCCTGTGCCCAGCCAGTAAGAATCCCTGGGATGGGCCGAGGAATCTGTGATTTAATAAGCTTTCCAGATGAGTCTGATGCATATAAGAGTTGAAAATGTCTGCTTTAGAATGATTCTTCTGCTTACCTTGACAGAATCCAGTAGGATACATCCAGCTCATCTGAATTTCCAACTGTACCCAACAAACAACAATGACTAGAGAAAAGGGGAGATGGCAACAGGAGAACCCCAACCATGGACCAAAGAGTAAACAACTAAAAGCAGGCGTCAATTAGAGCCGGGCATCACCTAGTCCAAGTTCATCATATACTGAGGAGTCTGAAGGCAACCTGAGAATCACTTTATGCTCTGGAATTCAAATTGAGACAGCAAATTTTTGTGGTTTTGCTTTTATGTTTAAATGGCACCACTGGAATTTTGCCTTGCCACAAAGCATATTAGAATAAAAGAGAAAGGGGTGGAGATTTGTTTTAAGAACTCCAGAGAGGAGGCTGAAATAGCTGCACAATTTCCCCCCCAACGGTAGATTTTGGCCACAGAAAAGTAAGAAAACCCAGAACTAATTTTTCTCTTGCTTAAAATCTGTCCCTTTCCCTGCCAAAAACTTGACTTCAGGTCCCCAAGCCTCTCTTGTGTGGCCCTGATATACTTACAAGAGTAATTTTTTATAAGTCAGTATGATTATCACTGGCCTCACTCTAAAAAGTTCCCCATGCTGTGGGAAGAAAACAGACCTCTTAACTGTCTTAAAGCCCAGCATATGAAAAAGATCTCATGTATTCTTTTGCAAGATCAGATCTAGCCAAGAGAATAATAATATGGGTCTCACTTTCCCTTTTCTTGTAACAATTTTGGTATTATTTGTGTGCATATACGTGTGTGTGTGTGTGTGTGTGTGTGTATGTGTAACTATTTTTGTTTGGTTTTTACAACAGACATCAGTAACAGAAGCACTCTTTTTACAAATCTACAAATTCATAATCAAGTTATTTTAAATAGTATAAAAAGTTTTCAAAAATTTTCCAATTACTGATTTATCTTTTCAACTTTATTCTCTAAGTATTTGTGTCATACTTTCTGAAAAGTGAATCTCGTGGTTATACCCATGTGAATCATTCTTGCTTGTGTAAATCCAGGAGACAGTAGAGAAGTATCAAGTCTTTGAAGAAAGACTGGATTCATGAAATAATTACACCTACTTGAACCGAGTGCTTTGGCGCTGGACGGAACACCAGCAGCCTCAAACTAAAGCATGCTGTTTTCCATGCTTTGGGGCTGAAAAATGTTCCCATAGTCAAAAATTTAAAAATTTTGAAATACATACCAAGTTCTTTTAACTGGAGTTTTAAGCTTCATTGGAGATCTATATTTGGATACGAAATTAAGGAAAAGAAGTTGTGTGATTCTAGAAAAAAAGGCCTTCCCAGACAATTAAAATAATTCTACAAAATTACCACTTGCATTTAAACTTTAAGTATCTTCATGACACTTGTTAATTATGCTGGAAATTGAATTCATAATTAGCAAGTATGGCCACAGGTTTATAAACAACAGTGATGGGACATTCCTTTCACTTATATCTGGCTGGCTAATGAAATAACTTCTGATTCAATATTATTTTTTGTGGAAATAACCCTCTCTCTTTGTCTATAATAGTCAAGAGTATATCAGGGAAATGTAATTGTATTATAGTGCTTACTATTGTATTAGAAAGAAGTGAAGAAAGGCTATTCCTTTTAGAAGTTTGTAGAGTGATGAGGCTAAGAAGTGTCATGCTTCACAATTCCAAGGTAATTTGATCCAAGCTGCCACTCTACTTTTTCTTATGCCCCAACTAACCATGGCAGCTACAAGGAGAACCAAATGCACAGCCAGCTCTATCCGGCAGGAAGTTCACCTGCTCCTGACAGTTCCTCTTAGCAATGCACTCTAAAGGCGGTGGATTCTTTTTGCTCTTTTAGAAAATTTTATTGAATTTTTATGTATTTCATACAGAATATCTTAGTCATCTTTATACCCCCTTCCCCACAGGTAACCTCCCATAGAACCCCACACACACCCTAGAATTCGTACATTCTGTCATCTGTGTTAAGGTCTGTCATGTCAATTTAGTGTCCCTAGATGTCCCTCAGTACAAGTTCATCCACTGAGGTCTTCTTATACTCACTGTTCAGTCAAGTGCTTTTTTAAATAAATATATATAGCTGGAAAGCTGTGGTCCTTGAACCACAATAAAACTACACCTTATACTATTCATATCTCCCCACAGAACACTCTTAAAACACAAAATGGCTCCTTTACAATAAAAAAATAAAAACTTAGAGTTCATTTATACTCAATTATTCAGATGGTGTCTTAGTCACTTTTCTGTTGATGTAATAAAACACCTTGACCAAGGGAACTTATAGAAGGAAGAGTTTCTTGAGCATATAGTTCCAAAGGAACATGAGTCCATCATGCCGGGGAGGCATGGCAGCACCTCCCAGAACGGCACCACCAACTGGGGACAAAATGTTCAAATATTTGGGGGACATTCTCATTCAAACCACCACGGATGGCTTTTGTTTAATAAGAGCTTCCATCATCTTGGGTTTCCCTTATCATTGGTATCTCCCTTTTATGAATGTGTGCACACTGCTTGTCAAACAGTTCCTAGGTTACCCTTCTTCCTCTTTCTGTTACTATTGACATTCCTGCTGCTGTTCTTTGTGGTCTCCCTCATCCTTCTATACTAATCCACAGGCAATAAAATTGTTCTGGAAGAGACTTCAACCTCTAGGTGCTACTGCTGCTGCATTTGGTCAGGTTTCCAGATTGGACAGCACCAAGATGAGTCCCTGCTGGCCATCTTTTGGTTAGGGAATGCGGTGAATAAATATATCAAATATCATGTGACACTCACTAGTATAAGTACTGATCCAAAATATATAAAAGCATCTTGCTGATGATGCTTGGAATGAACTTCTGATACCCAAGCAAAAGTTTTTGAAAAGTTAAAACATGCATCAAATTTCCTCTAAACTTTTTCTGTAGAGAGAAAAATAATGTTCACAAAGCTCTGTAGTTTGGAAACATCAGATTTTAAAGAACGAACTTCATAGACCTATGCGTTCACATAAAGGAGAATTACTAGAATGGAATTCAGGTTCTGTGAATGGCAGTTGAGGACAGTGGAGTTGGTAAGGAGAGTCTTCTGATCCTCCTGTACAGAAGCTCATTTGTCCAACTTGCATGTGAAGGAGCTTCCTGACAAGACAGGAAATTATCTGATGTTTATTTACACTTTGAGGTATTAGCTTAATCCATCATGGCCACCTTGTCCTACGTAGAATTGCTTATAGCTCATCCCATCCACCCATGTAGGCTCTGTAGTTTAAAGGGGATATTCCTTTCTTATCTCCATAGAGCTTGCAGTGATCATCTTGTCTGATTAAGCAACATTTGTCCAGTTGTGACTGGAACACATAGCATTAAGGTGGTATCTGTACACTGAAAGACATATGCTTCTCCCAGCACATTATGTCCTATGTCTATCACAATATGAATTTGCCAAGATTCCCTTTTGAATTTCTTTCTACAATATGAAGAGTAAAGAGTTATTCTCATTTTGTTAACAAATATTTGTAATAAATTCACCCTATCCTAATGTAGGTGAAGGAGTCTCATACTATGCACTTGTGTCTGTTCAGACTGCCTAACCATTGAAGAATCTTTCTAAACAGGGCACATGGGCTGGTACTGGAGAATGAGTCTGTGGCCAGAAACCCTGAATTTCTTTGGGTCTTGCCATTCTAGTCATCCTCTTAATCAGTTGGATTGTTATCCAGGAATTTCAGTACTCCGCCCTTAAGGTTGGAAAGTTGGAGTCTTTTTGCTGGCTCCAAGTTCCATAAAGAAAGAGATACAGTTCTGGCTGAGAGAATAAACCAAGGATTCTGTAGGAAGCTCACATGTTTGCTTTCCTCATGAATTGGTTTCATCTGAATTTATTTAAGTTAGAAAGAAAAGCTAAAGAATAATGGTGTTCTTTATCTTTGTGTCACTGATTTAAAGTTGCTTTGTAGAATATGGTTAGACAAAATAACAATACACAGATAATCCTTGATTTATGATGTTTCGGCTTTCTCTTCTACAACTTTATGATTGCATGAAAATATGCCCATATATTTTCTGTATTTTCACTTTCTGTATATTAAAGAAATTATATGCAGTATTCACCACATTATTATAAAACAGGATTTGCATTAGATGATCTTTGTCCAATTATAAGTGTTCTGAACAAATATAAGTTTGGAGAGACTAAGGTATGGTGTTCAGTATATAAGGTGCATTTTCAACTTATGGTATTTTCAATGTAATAATGACTTTATCTAAATGTAGAAACATCATAAGTCAAAGAAAAGCTATACTTTTTTGTAATTGTGTGACAGGATCTCCCTGTATTTCCAGCTAGCCTGAAATTTGCTATGTAAACCAGGCTGACCTTGACATCACAGAGATCTGCCTGCCTCTATCGCCCAAGTGCTGGTGTGTACACCTATCCCACAAGTATCAGTATTTTATGACTTAAACACTATAATTTATTTAAAAAATGTCCATCTGTACCTTTAATAATGTGTATTTTAACAGCTGGAGTACCTTGAAGAAAAATTTTACTTCAGATTGCCTTGAATTATTAACATATACATTCACTTTTTTAAAAAAGATGACTATGCTTTTGTGGAGCACGCCTTTAATCCCAGCACTTGGTGGGAGAGAGGCAGGCGGATCTCTTTGAGTTCAACTCTAGCCTGGTCTACACAGTGAGTTTCAGGACAGCTGAGGCTACAGGGAGACCCTATCCCCAAAAGACCAAAAGAATAAAAAAAGAAACAAAGCTGAGTACATATGAAAATTGCATTTACATGTGCTTGTATGTGGCAGACACAAAAATTGTCACATAAATGCGTCAGGGAGCTGTGGTTTCTTCAAGCTCTCCTTTGGGTGTACGTTTGTTCCAGTGAAAACGGTTTCTAGTATATTCCCTGGCTACTTGTCTACCCCCAATCCACTAATTACTGGAAATTAATTTGTTCTTCATCTATTTGCTCACTTTTAGCTTTTTAAAAGTTATTTTTTTAATAAGCACATGATTAGAAGAAGCACTTCATTACAGCTTTAACATATTCAGTAACACACTCCAGAGCAATGATACATCTCTTTCAAAAGTGGCTGTAAAGTTTTAGGTTCAGTGTTGAGTTAATACAGTTATACAATATTGAACTCAGTATAAACCCTGTAAGACATAAAACTGAATGAGTTTTTACCCTTTAAAGAAGCTCTCCATTTCATTTTAAAATATGCTGTTTCCTACATTTTTAATGCTACTAATGTTTAGATTTTTGCACATGTGTCTTTAATCTCTCTGTATTTGATTATTATTAGTCACAATCAGTTACACTCAGATCCTTGGCACCCGAGTATGGATATAAAGTCATCAGGTAGATTTCAGTGGCAATGTTTATCACCTCTACTAATTAACATGATGTAAATTTATATGCTTCAGCCTAAAACATGTCTTATAAAATTTGTTGATTTTTTTTGTGTGTGTTTATCACATAGAACATCTCACATAATCTTATTCATCTATGTACCCACTTCCAAAATGGCAGCCTCCCGTAGCCCCCCCACACACTGAAGCCCATGTACTCTGTCATCCCTGTTACTGTCCACTGTGTTGTCAGCACCCCAGCCATTCCTCAGTGCTTGTCCGTCTGTTGAATCTAGTCGGTCTGTCTAGAGATCCTTGTGTTAGGAAGATCAGCTGTTCCTCTTATAACAGCAATGAGTTGTCAATATTCCTTTAGATAAGATTGGGGTTGCTGTTCATTTTCTCAGTTTTATGCTGGGTTACTGTCTGGGAGTCTTTTGGGCCACCGTGGCCAATAACTCAAAGGAAGGTATCTCTTGTCTGGCATTGTTTCTTGTTATGTAACATTTAGCTATACATATGGACTCTGTTTTTTTTTTTAGAAGAAGCATTTCATTACAAATTTAACATACTCATTAACAGTTTCCAGAGCAAATATACATCTCTTTCAAAAGTGGTTATGAAATTTTTAGGTTTGCTGTTGAATTAACACAGTTATACAGTATTGAACTCAGTATAATCCCTGTAAGACATAAAATTGAATGAGTTTTTAACCTTTAAAAAAGATCTCCATTTCACTTTAAAATATACTGTTTCTTACAGATAGACTCAATGTTTTTGCTCATAACACTGAGATGTTGGCACATGCATCTCTAATCTGTAAGTATCTGATTATTACTAGTCAGTAATCAGTTACACTCAGATCCTTGCCACCTGTGTATATCTATAAAGTCACTGGGTAGATTTCAATAGTATTGTTTATCACCTCTACTCATTAACATGATGTAAATTTTTATGCTTCCTCCTCAAATATAATTCTTTTTTTTAGTTTATTGATTTTGTGTGTGTGTGTGTGTGTGTGTGTGTATATCACACAGAACATCCCAAACCATCTTATTCAACTGTATACCCACTTCCCATATGGCACCCTCCCATAGCCTCCCCCCCACCACTAAAGCCCTTATACTCTGTTATTTCTGCTACTGTCCACTGTGATGTCAGGACCCCCAGCCATTCCCCACTACTTGTCCATCTGGTGAATCTAGTGATTGGGGTCTGCTGTTCATTTCTCCAGTTCTATGCTGGGCTACTATCTGGGAGTTCCTTGGACCCTGGCCAATCTATCAAAAGAAGGTATCTTCTATCTGGCATTATTGCTTGTTATGTAGCCTTTAGTTATACATATGGACTCTTAAAAAATTATATTGGCCCCTTTAATCTTTGGTTATACTTTCCTGTTGGATGTTTAAGATCATAGAGTTGGCCCAGATAAACCAATTTATTTTTACTCTTAAGGCCGTTTGAGGATCTGTTCCTCAGGGGTCACATGGGCTTGGGAGGAGCCCCTGGCTCCTTTCTTTTACCTTTTTTTTTTTACCAGTTCCTCCTATGTGAAGATAAGTCAAAGGTCTTTCTTGACCATAGCTGGCTTCGCTTGGAAGCATGGAGGAAATGATTCCTCTGTGTTGACCTTCCTCTTTGTAGACTGGACACTGGTCCATCTCATGGGGTCTCCTTGCCCTCCTTGGTCAAGAGGGCAGGTGACCCACCACCATTACAGGATAGTTTGAGAGATACTCATAGTCCCCTGGAACTAGTTGACCTAGGAGGGCAAGGAGCAAAAACTGTCCTTTATATCCCTCTGACCAAATTAGTATAGGGCTCAAAGTATGTCTGTTAAACATCCAAGAAGGTTAGTTCCACCAGTCTGGTACTTTTAATTACTGTGTGTCAAGTAGAAAATCTTTGGCAAAGACAAATTGTTCCTAGATAAACCTTGCCTAGATATATATTTCTTGACCTGGTATGTATAATTTGTCAGTAGGTTGTTGGACTAATATGGTTCCCTCTGGTTTTTAAAACTAGTAGGCATCATTCATCTCTCGCATTGTCTAACCCCTCCATCATGGTTTCCACAATGAAGGTGCCCCCATTTTCCTCCTTTCTCCCTTAATAATACCCTTCTCCTGTGGTCCTACCTCACTTGAGCTCCTTCTTTCCCTTTATCACCTAGGTTCCTTGTAAACCCTTTCCTCCACCCTCCCTTAAACTAACCCAGTTTTTGTCCATATCTCCCTTATTAACAACTGTTTCCTACTGTTCTTCTCAGGTTCTTTTCCATTATCTATTCCCTGGTTCCTTTCCATTATCCTGGTTCCTGTAGTTATGTCTGAATACATACTCACTTATCAGTATTTGGTTCTAGTTTCCACATATGAGGGAGAACATATGTCGATTTCTTTTCTGAGTCTGTGTTACTTCACTTAGTATAACGGTTTCTAGTTCCATCCATTTACCTGCAAATTTCATGATTTCATCTTTCTTTAATGCTGAATTAAACTATATCATATAAATGAACCACATTTTCATGATTCACTCCTCAATTGAGGGACACTTAGGTTTCTTCCATCTCTTAGCTATTGTGAAAAGAGCAGCAACAAACATGGATGTACAAGTGTCTCTGCAATAGGATGAGTTCTTTGGGTACATGCCAAGGAGTGGTATAACTGGGTCAAATGGTAGGTTCATTTGTAGTGTTTTAAGAGTTTTCCATACTGCTTTCCACATGGGTTGAACCAGTTTGCAGCCCCACCAGCAGTGGATGAGTGTTCCCGTTTCCCCACATCCTCTCCAACATTTGGTATCATTTGTTCTCTTAATCTTAGCCAGTCTGACTGGGGTAAGATGAAATCTTAAAGTGGTTTTAATTTGCATTTCCCTAGTTGCTAGTGATGTTGAACATCTTTTAAGATGCTTCTTAGCCAGATTTACTACTTCTTTTGACAGTTTCTGTTCAGCTCCTTAGCCCATCTTTTAATTGGGTCACTTCCTGTCTTGATTCTCTGTTCTTTGAGTTTGTTATATAGTCTGGATGTTAAACCTCTGTCAGATGTGTTGCTGATGAAGATTTTTCTCCCATTCTGTGGGTTTTATCTTCACTTCCCTGGTTGCCTCCTTTGATGTACAGAAGCTTTTGAGTTAAATGAGGTCCCATCTGTTGACTCTTGACCTTGTTTGCTGAGCAGTTGATGTCCATTTTAGAAAATCCATTCCTACACCTATATCTTGTAGGTTTTTCCCAATGTTTTTTTCTAACAGTTTCAGAGCCTCAGGCTTCTTCACATTGAGATCTTTGATCCATCTGAAGTTGATATTGTGCAATGTGAAAGACAGGGGTTTAGTTTCATTTTCCTACAGGTGGAGATCCTTTTTTGCAGCACCATTTGCTGAACATGCTGTCTTTCCTCCAGTGAATGTTTTTGGCCCCTTTGTCTAATATCAGGTGGCTGAAATTGCATTTACTCATATTTGGGTCTTCAATTTTGTTCCATTGATGTATGGGTCTATTTTTGTGCCAGTACTGTGTTCTTTTTATGACTATAACTCTGTAATACAGTTTAATATCTGGTATAGTAATCCCCCCAGCATTGCTCTTAGTACTCACTGTTGCTTTGGCTATCTGAGATTGTTTGTGCTTTCATATGAATCTTACAATTTTTTTTCCAATTCTGTGAAAAATGTCATGGGGATTTTGATTGGCATTGCATTGAGTCTGTAAATGACTTTTTGGTAGGATGGTCATTTTCACAATATTAATTCTTCCAATCCATGAGCATGGGAGGTCCTTCCATCTTCTGATGTCTTCCTCAATCTCTTTCTTTAAAGATTTAAAATTTTCATTGTAGAGCTCTTTAATCTATTTGGTCAGGTTTATTCCAAGATATTTTAATTTTTTTGCAGCTATTGTGAAGGGGATTGTTTCCATGTGCTCTTTCTCTGATTGCTTGTTATTGGTATGTAGAAAGACTACAGACTTTTGTAGATTAATTTTTTAACTGCCACTTTACTGAATGTGTTAATAATTTCTAAGAGTTTTCTGGTAGAATTTTTGGTGTCTCTTAGATATAATGTCATATCATCTGTAAAAAGGGATAATTTGATTTCTTCTTTTCCATTTATTACTCCATTAATTTCCTCTCTTGTCTTATTGCTCTTGCAAGAATTTCAAGCACTATGTTAAAGAGGAATGGGGATAGTGGACAACCTTGTCTGGTTCATGATTTCAATAGGAATGCTTCAAGTTTTTCTCCATTTGGAATGATGTTGGTTCTGGGTTTGTTGTATATGGCTTTCATTATGTTGAGGTATGTTCCCTCCAGTCCAGTTCACTCTAGGACTTTGAACATAAATTCATGTTGAATTTTGTCAAAGACCTCTGCATCTATTGAGATGGCCATGTGGTTCTTGTCTTTGAGACCATTTATATGATTTATGACGTTTATTGACATGTATATTGAACCATTTCTGCATCTCTGGAATAAAGCTGACTTGATCATGGTGGATTATCTTTTTGATATGTGTCTGTATGCAGTTTCCATGTATTTGGTGGGAATTTTTACATCTGTGTTCATTAAATGCGGGGCCCCTCTGGACTCGAGGAGATCCAGCCTGCAGACTGCTCTGGAGGGACTACCCACATGGAGGGATCAGGGAGAGGGGAGTGCACTGTCCTGTCCGCCTGTCCATCCCCCCCCCTTTCCGCCAGCCCTCCTTTCCAAGGACAATCAGATGCGACAGGGAGTCTAGTCAAGCAGGAACTTGTTTATTGCAGCAGGGCAGGGTGTTTGTAAAGGTAGAAACCACAAGAGGAACTCCCCCACCCCTCATAGTTCTCCAATCAGTGGACATGAGCTCATCATGTGCCGCCCAAGAGTGCAGAAGGATAGGCATCCAATCTGATGATCTTCAAAACAAGTCAGGCTGCACCCCAGTAACTTCCTCTCGGTGCCATCTTGGCAAGGTGGGGCCTTTAGGTCCCCACAGTTAAGGGTATGGGTCTATAGTTTTCGTTTAT
>NW_008332087.1:2504122-2539287 GCF_000622305.1 Nannospalax galili
TCTGGTGAATCTAGTCAGCATATCTAGAGGTCTTTGTTTTGGGAGGGTCAGCTGTTCCTCATTTAGTGGTAATCAGTTGTCAATATTCCTTTGGATAAGATTGAGGTTTAGTAGTATTGGATGTAGATCCTCTTTAAATGTCTGGTAGAATTCTGCTGTAAATTCATCTGGTCCTGGGCTTCTTTTAGTCAGGAGGTTTTGTATTACTGTTTCAGTTTTCTTATGTGTTATGGGACTGTCTGAGCTGTTAATCTCTGTTTAGTTTTGGTGGTTCCCATACTCTTAGGTCCCCATCCGTTTCTTTTAGGTTTTCAAATTTAGTGTAAGTTTTTAAAGCATCCCCTTATAATGTTCTGTATCTTTCTGGTGTCTGTTGTGATGTTTCCCCTTTCATCTCTGATTTTGTTGATTTGGAAGTGCTCTTTCTTTCTTTTTGTTAACTCAGCTAACAGTCTATCCGTCTTGTTTATCGTCTCAAAGAACCAGCTCTTGTATTCATTGAATATTTGTATTGTTTCCTTGTTTCTATTTCATTAATTTCTGCTCTGATTTTTGTTATTTCTTCTTGTCTGCTGGGTTTGAGTTTCATTTGTTGTTGCTTTTCAAGTGTCTTGAGTTGCAATGTTAAGTCATTTATTTGTGTTCTTTCCGATTTTTTAATGTAGGCACCTAGAGCCTACAAAAGCTTCCCTCTAAGGACAGCTTTCAATGTGTCCCAGAGGTTTTGTTGTGTTGTAGTCCTTTTTGTTTAGTTTCAGGAATACTTTTGTTTCTTTCTTAATTTCTCCTTTGACCCATTCATTATTCAGGAGTGTATTGTTTAATCACCATGTGTTCATTTGGTCACTGGGGTTTCTTCTGGTGTTGATTTTAACCTTTATTGTATTGTGGTCTGATAGAATGCATGAAATTATTTAACACTTTTTGTACTTGTTGAGGTTTGTTTTGTGCCCCAGTACATGGTCGATTTTGGAGAAGGTTCCATGGAGTGCTGAATAGAAAGTATATTCTTTGGTGCTTGGGTAGAATATTGGGTAGATGTCTGTTTAGGTCCATTTGATATATGGTATTGTTTAATTCAGATGTCTCTCTGTTAATTCTCTGTCCTGTTGACCTATCTAATGGTGACAATGGGGTACTGAGTTGGGATTAATGAGTTGGGATTATACTGGGTCTTAAATTCCTGTAAGTACTCTTTTTATGAAGTTGGGTGCACCAGAGTTTGATGAATATATGTTCAAGAATGTAATATCTTCTTGGTTTATTGTTCCTTTGATCAAAATGAAGTGGCCATCTTTGTTTCTTCTGATTAGTTTTAGTTTGAAATCTATTTTATCAGATATTAGAATTGCAACACTTGCTTTTTTCTTAGTACCATTCACTTGGTATATTTTTTGCATCCTTTCACCTTAAAGTAGTGCCCATCCTTTAAAGTGAGATGAGTTTCTTGCAAAACACAAAAATATGGGTTTTGTTCCTTAATCCTTTCAACTAGTCTGTGTCTTTTGACTGAGGAGTTCAGTCTGTTGATATTTAAAGGTATTAGTGAAAGATGTGTATTGAATCCTGTCATTTTTATTTCTGCTCACATTGTTGATATAGCTATGCATTTCCACCGTTTTACCTTCACTGAATTTCTTTCTGTCACCCCTTGAGTATAGTCATTCCTTTCTTCAGCTCTTTGTATTGCTTCAAGAACTCTTCAAAGGGCTGGTTTTGTGGACATGAAGTCCCTCAGCCTATTTATGTCATGGAATATTTTTCTTTCCCCTTCAACTATGATAGACATTTTGGCTGGGTAAGGTAATCTGTGTTGGCATCTGTGGTCATTTAGACCTGGGAGTACTTTGGTCCAGGCTCTTCTGGCTTTCATACATTGCACTAAAAAGTCAGCTGTAATCCTGATGGGTTTTCCTTTATATGTGACTTGTTTTTCTTTTGCAGCTTTCAGTGTTTTCTCTTTGTTCTGAATGTTTAGTGTTTTTAACTATGATGTGCAGAGGAGAGTTTCTTTTCTGGTCCTGTCTATTTGGTGTTCTATATGCTTCTTGTATTTGTATGGGCATGTCTTTTTTTAATTTCGGGAAATTTTCTTCTGCAATCCTGTTGAAGATCTGTTCCATACCATTATATTGAGATTCTTCTTCTTCCTGTATGCCTATGATTCGCAAGTTTGGCTTTTTTTTATGGTGTCACACAATTCTTGCACATTCCTTTTTTGTGTTTTCTTAAATTTTTCATAATCTTTGCTTGAGTGGTCTAGTTCGTCCACTTTATCTTCAGGTCTTGATACTCTGTTTTCCATTTCATTCATCCTATTGGTGAGGCTTTCTCCTGTCGTTTCTAATTGGGTGACAGAAGTTTGATAAAAGCACCCTGGTTAAGGATAGACATTCTATGGTCTATTCTTCTCTACACTTTTGTCAATTGTGGCTTTCTGGATTAATCACCATCTTTTAAAATTAAATATTATTTTTTGGAGAATTTCATACATGAGTACCATATTTATATAATTTCCACCCCTTCCTCCTTCTCTCCCAACTTCTTTCATGTTCTCCCACTCCTTCTCAATATCCTGACCTTTTCTTTAATCATTATTGCTACACATGCATGCACACACACACACACACACTCACTAACTCACTTATATATGCATACATCCTGGTGAGTATATTTAGTGGTACCAGTGTGTTTATGTGATTAGGGGTGAGTAATTGAATAATCTACCAGAGAGCTTGTCCTGGGAGAAAACTCAGCAGCCATTAGTTCCCTGTAGCTCTTACTCTAAAGATGCAATACTGGTGTTGTCATTGTGTCGGATTTATTTAGGAAATCATATTGTTGGGATTTCACAGGTGTACCTTCTCTCTTATGTCTGGAAGTCATGACCTAGCAGTATGCATTCCAGTCCTCTGACTCTTACAGTCCTTCTGTCTGCTCTTCTGTGAGGTTCACTGAGCCTTAGGTGTAATGGTTGCATTTTAGATTTATCAGTTGGGGCTGTGCACCCCATAAGCACTTAGTCTCTACATTTTGACCAGCTGTAGACGTCTGTAGTAGCCTCTCTGCTGCAAAAAGAAGCTTCTTTTATGAGCACTGAGTGCTACAGTTATCTGTAGGTTTAAGGATAATTTCTTAGAATGCAGTTAGAAATTTTATTGGTTTAGGGAAATGTCAGTAGTAGAGTCTCCTCTAGGATCTATGGCCTCTCCAGCCATGGGTATTTGACTAGTTTTACTGTACCTTGAGAATTCTCTCCCAGTGAGTGGACCTCAAGTCCAATTACATAGTTGTTGGTTATTCGCAGGATAAAAATGCCACTACTCTATCATTAGAATATCTTACTGGGCTGGTCACTGTTGTGGCTTTTGTAGGCTTTACAGCTGTGTGGGACTACTGACTGCTTTTCTCCATTGGTAGCTTGCTAAACACTGTGGCAGCTGGTCCTCAGAAAGGAGGCTTCCAGTTCAGTTCAAGTTTAGGTCCTCCAAGTTATGTGTCTGAAGTTTGTGGTGTCTTCATCAATAGAGTCTTACCTTCAAGTTCTGAGAGGCAACCAAGGGCAATGTCAATACTTTATAATTTGGGCGGAGTCTCTTTGACTACTCTGACCTACAACTTTAAGAAAGATTGCCCATACTTTGCACTGGGGTTTATGTTACTTTATCTATGGTTGTTGGGAAGAGCATTATCATTCCATGTGGTATAACTCCATTTTATAATATATACATATATATATATGTATGTGTGTATGTATATATCTATATAGTGTGTTATATAATACATTAAGTATGCTTATAAAACAATGTTTCCCTATTCTTTTCTAACATCCTTAATGTTATTTATCTCTTTCCTCCCTCATCCTCTGTATTATAGTCCTTGCTCCTGCCCAGTTAAAGATTTCCCATTTAAGGTAACTCCCTCTAGTAGCAGACACCAATACATTGTTATTTTTTATCAGCCATGTATCACACTTCCTAACTATTGCAATAGGAAACTAACACAGAATATAATACACAACATTTTTTAGTTCACTCTCTACTTGACATATGAATCATCAGTATTTTGTGAATGAAGAAAAAGAAGACAGAGAGATAAGCAAACTGTTAAAGTTTATTTGATTAGTTTTTGTCATTGCCAAGAAATGCAGTCAGGCTCATCTGACATTCTGTGTGATCACACACTCCTGCTTGTGAGCTGGTAAAGGAAGATACCGTATTTCTATGAGGTTATGATTCCCAGTATCTTTAGTAACTCTTTTCTGAATTTAGCATAACCATATTTCCTGCTTCTGAAAGCTTACAGCTAAAAATTATCAGTTCAGTATAGAGCTAAAGGAAATATGGGAATATTTGGAATATAAAATAATTCCTTTGAAAAATAGTCAATTTCTAAAGGTCTCCATTCAGAGTTGCTGGGTACAGAGGAGTGGGCAGTTTTTACAAGTTCCCAGAGGCCTGAAAGCCTCTGTTTCCTTATGTTCATGCACCAACCCTGGCTCTTGCACTCTTTCCATCCCCTCTTCTGGTATGGTCACTGAGCTGTGGGTGGGAAAGATTCAGTATAGAAGTCCCATCAAAGGACATGAACTCTACAGTCCCTTATTTTCTAAAATTTGCAACAATGATGACAGCCTGCACAAGACCCATGACAACTCAGTCAGACAAAAACCCAGCATAGAATGGGGGAAACTGGCAGCAGGCCCCAACCCTAGCCAAGGAACTATTAGAAAATTATTACTGGGGCGGGGTGAAGAAGAGTAGATCTTATTTAAAGGAGTGAGTTTAGATAGGCTGACTAGGCTCCAGTGGATGAACTTGCACCGAAGGACATTTGGATACAAATGTTTGATCAGATAGAACATAATGTATATGACAGAATAACTGAAATCTGGTGTGGGGGGTCTATGTGGGTGGGGAGGAGAGTGGGGGTCTAATTTTGATTAAGATGTATTATATGAAATGCATAAAAACTCAATAAAAAGGGGTGGGCAATTTTGATGGATGTTAGAGGGAACAAGATAGGCATTTGAATATTGTGAATGGTTCTATTTTCTAACATGGTACATCCCAACGACTTCAGGCTACCATAATTATCAAATAAAAAATAAAGTCATGTGCCACATAAGCTTGTTTTAGATTGCAATGAGCCATACACATAGTAGTGGTCCTGAAAGACTCTATCACCTAGCATATTGTAACCATCATTGTTTATATATGGTAGATGGCCCAATACACACTGATGAAACTGAGAAGCCACATGTTTTTAAGAATGTATCTTTTTGTTCAGAATACCTTAATGGTACTGGATACCACGTTGAAGAGGAATTTTAGACAGATTTTTCTAGTTATCTCCAAGATAGTACATGAATCTTATCCAGCAAGTTTAGGTCAGAGGAATATTTGCTTGTTTCTTTCTGCAATTTGTTGGATAATATTTTTGGATGAATAAAATTTCTTATCATCTGTGGTATTTATATAGCCTAAAGATTATTCAGCTTATGTATTTTGGTTAAAATACAAAGTCAGGCTTTACACAAATATCTGAAGAGCCAAATGTTGTTGGCTATATGCCTTTGACATTAATACCCATGTCTTCATTAGTAAAAAAAACAAGTTATTTTAAAGTAATAAGGCTGAATACAGGGAATTTGGGGTTAGCAACAAAGGAGAAGAGGGTAAAATACAGAGAGACCAGGGGTTAGCAACAAAGGAGAAGGGGTAAAACCTGTTAAAATCTAAATGACCCATGACTAAGACTCTCGGCAGTATCTGCTTCCAAGGAAAACAATGGTCTACGAATGAAAAATTCACAATTGGAGAGTAAAATGTAGTTTAGCAAAGTATGGTTGTGATTGCACAGTTTGTTCTTAGTGTACATAGTCTGTTCAACTTAATAGCTCGACTTTAGAAGTAGTTATATTGTCAGACAGATCATATACACTTATCTTAAACCCAGAATAGTAATTCAGACAGAAAATACCAAATTTTGCCAATGTCAAAAATGACACATGTACGGGGCAAGTCAAGACTATCTGTCACTGGTAATCAGAATGCAGTTCACCTGCAAGATTCAACAAGCCTGACAGGGCTGTCATCTGCCAGCCCACAGTGAAATGGGCTGAGCTTTCCCCAAGTTCTTGATCTGACATGATAAATTCAGTTGGAGGAGGTTTTCCATCTCAGCATACATGTTACCTAAAAGCTGTGGATTTTATCATATGGATTTCTATGAAATCACTCTGTGGTAGATAGGGGGTAAGTACAATTCTCAGTGACTGTTTTACAAGTACTTCAACTACACTTACAGATGGCCACATAATTCTGACTTCTATTTTCTATTTTTTTCTATTCTAGATAAGATTGCTGAGGTCTGAGATATCAAAAATTGAAGAACTGGTTTCCTAATCTCCGCTGATGTTGCCCCAACAACAGCTACAGTGAGACAAACCCATACAACGGGACCAGCTGCCTAAAGAAAACAAAGCTAAATATAGAAGGAGCTGCCATCCTGGATTACAGCGACAAGATGTATGTGTGCGTGTGCGTGTGTATTAAGTGACAACCCATTCTTTATTCAATTATAGAAATCACTTAATAGTTATTGATGAACCATAATTTTTAAAAAATCAAAGAAACAATTTATGTCAGGAAATTAATTCTTTTACAGAATTCTTTAAAGTTTTACACTGAAATACCTGCAGGGAAAAAAACATTTTACTACTTCCTTTAGTGTTTCCTTTTTTTAACTTCGATTATTTTTATTTTATGTTAACAGTGTATTGCCTGCATGTATGTAAGTGCACCCATGTCATGCAATGCCTGCAGAGGTCAGAAGAAGGCACCAGATCCCCTGGAAATGGAGTTACGGATGGTAGTTAGCCACCATATGGGTGCTGGGAATTGTTCCCCTGGATCCTCTGCAAGAGCAGTCAGTATTCTGTATCTCTGAACCATCTCTCCAGTGCCCCTTTAGTGTTTTCCATTTCCTGTGTCGTAGCAAAGTTGTACTCTGCAAACAATAAAGAGGATCTTTCCCTTTGGTAGACTCTTTCATCTGTGATTTTGAAATACAATTTATATATAGGGCACACCTGTGGGAACGTTGATTTTCTTCCAAATCAATGCCTGGGCAAATTCACTGTAATGTGAAAGGCTAGAGCTACAACTACTTGACAGAGTCACATGAAGTAGAGCCAGAGAGAACTGCTGACTCTGAGCTGGCAAAAGTAGCCAGAATAGTCCTTACCTTAGCTCTGTTCTCTTCCTGCACTCTCTGACCTGTACACCAGGCTGTTTTGCAGTTGCCGTCTTTTCACTGTGAGGTATAATCCTATCTTGGTTCCCAGTTACCTAGTTAAAATTGTTCTCAAACTTCCCTGTTGTCCTAGTTAGTTTCTCCACTGCTGTGACAAAACGCTCTAGCCAATACCAACTTGGGAAGGAAAAGGTTTATTTGTTTTACATCTCCAGGGTCACAGTTCATCAGGGAGCCCAAGGTAGGAACTCAGGGCAGGAACCTGAGGTGGGAGCTGAAGCACAGGCCATGGAGGAATGCTGCTTACTGGCTTGCTCCTCTGGCCCCTGCTGAACCTGCTTTCTTATGCAACACAGGCCCACCTGCCCAGGGGTGGCACCACCCACAGGACTGGGCCCTCCCACATCACACAGTAATCAAGATGCCCCACAGACATGGCCACAGGCCAGTTCAATAGAGGAAATTCCCCATTGCAGCTCCCTCAACCCAGGTGTGTCAAGTTGACACTAAAGCTATCCAGCACAACTGTCTTTTGGAATCAGCTGGAGGACTGTTTGTAGTCTTCCAGTCAGTGCCACACCTCTGGAAAACTCTGGGAAGGCAGAAAGGGCCAGGCATGTAAGCACAATTAGCTTTTGAAATAATTTATGGCTTTAGCAGAATCGCCCATGAATGGGCCCAGGCCCATCCTTCCAAACCCATGTTGCATGTATATAGAATCTGATTTATTTGACTCAGATATGCTCTTCTGATGACAATTTGAGTTTCCTCATTCTCTTGTTTCTCAGACTGTGCCCCCAAACTAACAGTGCCTGATTCCCTTGGAAGCTGTGAAAACATACAGAATTCCGAGATGAGACAACCTGCCAGACCTGCTAAGTTAGAGTCTACTTTTCAGCATCCCAGTTGAAATGGAAGGCTGTCATGCCTCATGAGGTTCTATGTGACCAACTAAGGGATGGAGGCTGGTGACTAAATGTTACCTTATTTTAGGCAGTTAGTTGTGAACAGTGTTCTACATGGTTACTAACCCTAAACTGGTTCTAGTGGTGTCACACCTCATTCACATGGTCACCAATTAGCCTATTGTTGACTTTGTCCTCTCTCTGTCTGTCTCTCTCTCCAATTCTCTACTTTTTGCTCCCTAGTAGCTTTCTTATCAACACAATCTAATTGTATAAAATAAGAGGGTGAAGAATGATTCAGAGCCAGAGACTGGGGAGGGCTGGGACAAAAGAGTGTCTTCTGTAGATGACAAGACCACTACACTCATGAAATCACAGCCCCTGTGTTTGCCTGCAGGATATCAAGCTAGTCAACATTCCAGCATGGATGGGAGAGTGTCTCAAGAGCCCCGATACCTAGCTAAGGAGCTATGGACAGTTGGTGGCATCTAGGGCAGGGAGAGTGTTTTCCTTAAGGGTGTGTTCCCTGATAGTTTGCTCATGTGCCATTAAATGGCCCTGTACCCATGCATATATGCGCAGCACAAACTGGACTCAACAGGGTTTTTTTTTTTTTTTTTTTTTTTGAGAGGATAGGAAATTGGGGATTGGGTGTGAAGGAGGTCTGGGAGGAGTTGGGGAGGTAGAAAGTGAACATGATTGAAATATACTATATGCATATATAAAATGCTCAAGGAATTAATAAACTATTATAATAAAAGAATCATGGTAGGCCAATCACATTCCAGTGGGTGGTCCCTCACTCATGTGTATATGGGTATCACAAATTTGACTTGGTGGGTTATAAAAATTGAAATATATGAAGTTGGGAGGGGGTTCAGAGTTGAGGGGTTGATCTGAGAGTAGTTAAGAGGTGAATATGATCAAAATGCATCATATGCATGTGTCAAAGTCTTAAAGACTTAATAAAATATATTAAAAAGGAATCAAACCATTTGATGGGGAGACAGATTTTTTTTGTTGTTGTTACTGTTGCCCAGACTGGCCTCCAATGTGCTATGTAAGCAAGGATAATCTGGACTCACTTGTCTTCCTAGCTCTTCCTCTGAAGTGCAAGGATTACAAGCATGTGTCACCATTCCTGATTTATACTGGTTTATGTGGGACTGAAGATCAAACCCAAGACTTCGTATATGCTGGGCAAACACTACTGTAGCCTCAGCCTGGGAAGCAAACATCTTTTATAGGATTCAATAAACTTTTACAAGGATTGTTTTAACACACCAAAAGTCATTCTTTGATAAATCAGTTGGGAAGGGGTCTGAAATTTGCTGTTACCAACTATTAGGCTGCCTGGCTTGGTGGTACACTCCTTTAATCACAGCAATTGGGAGGCAGAGGCAGGTGGATCTCTGTGAGATGGAAGCCAGCTTGGTCTATGTAGCCAGATCCAGGCAGCTAGGGCTAGAAGGAGACCCTGTCTCAACCCACTCCCCTTGCCAAAAAACCAAACAAACAGAAAATAATGTTAAAAAGTGTACTAAACTAAAAGGAAACTCATGCCTGAGTGAGATACTGCAGTGCAGGTTCCTGAGTAACAGCAGGACACTGAGCATCAGGTAGGCAAACTGGGAAAGCTTGCATTCATGCCTTCCCTGCTAGCATTTGCTTGTGATAGGCCAAATAAAACCGGACAATTATGCAGCAAGAAGAAAAATTTGCCAACAGATTTTGTTCAGAGCCGTTGTCTCTAAAATTTAGCTTTAATGACTTGTTTCATAAATCATTTCCTTAAACTTCCATGAACGCTTTGTGGGTGACTGACTATAAAAGCATTCAAATTCTAGCTTCTTGTGGTTCAAAATAGGACATGTGAAAATGACCCTGGACAAAGTGGAATTAGATGTTTAGCGTAGTTCATCAGCATGACACTGTGTCCTCCTCCACAGAAGCCAGGAAAATTGTTGACTGGTTTCTTCTAATCAAAGAACAAGAGCGGGGAACGCTATTACCTAGTTCATAAAAGTGATATTGCTGACTGATACCAGAGATCATGTATCCTCTACTGTATCCTAAGTGCTATGCCTGGTGCAGAGAACGCAACCTGCTAGTTGTTCAATGTCATGTCTAGTGTTCAACATAACGAAATTTATTTAATAAATATTTATTGATGATATGAGATATGCCACACCCTTGTTCTGGGCACTGAGTATGTAGCTGTGAACAAAACATAAACTTCTTTAACTTTACAAGCTTTAATGGTGAGCAGAAACAAGCTAAGTAAAATCAATAGCGTACATATTGAAGATTTAAATGAAACAGAATAAACACATGGAATACAAAGGCCACTTGTCATTACTAAATGGTTACCAGAATCAAGTAACACAACAAAATATTTTACCTTGTAATTATTTTGATGCCAATGGAATGGCCATGTTGTGCTAAAATAGCAAAAGTATTACTATACAAATTCCTTTTATTTAAATCATTGCTTGACGGTCAATGATATAGGGGAATTTTCTCTGAAAAGACATGGGAAGACCCAGAAGAAAAGTGACTTCAGGCTTGCTGGAATAGCTGTCTTCCTCGGGGATTTGACTTGGAGAAATTCCTTCTAGCAGAAGGTTCGGAAGTAAAATTAAGAAACTTATCTTCACCTCCAAGAAAGGAACCATGGAGAGTCAAGACCCCAAAGAAGCCAGAGGTAGAATTTGGATTTGCAAGTTAAAAGAGGCCAAGAGAAAGTAGAATGTCTTAAAATCACCAGTGGGTCCTTACAGGTGCTCATTACAAAACCTAATTGCATTAGAAAGGAAGATATTTTTGAACACTTCTACAACCCAAAGGGTATTAGGAGGGTGGAATTGACGCATTGACCCATTCAATGAAAGAACAAGAATTTTAGCCATGTGCTTGCCATGGGGCTAAGTTTCTTCATGAATGGAAGGTGTTCTTGCTGTAATTAACTAAAGAACACGCTGTCCAAACCTTGCCCTATCCTTTTACTGGGATAATTTAACCTCAGTGACCTTCTAAATTGCGGTTGACATACTTTTGGCTAAAGGGCTGGATATAAACATGTCTCCACTGGTTTTTCATTTTCATTTGGAAAACCAACTGGAACCCTGATCTGTTCTGCTTTTACGTGGAATTCAGGGCAAGGCTGCTCCTGACATATAGTGAGAAGTAACTTGGCATTTTTTTGCTGGGTCCTAGAAATTGGCCTGCTAATAATTACCTTCAGTGCCTGGGAAACTGGTCTGACATTTCTTCAAGGGAACTTCCCATTGTGTTCTCATGTCTGTGTTTCTCTAAATACACAAAACAGTCAATTTTACTGCAGATTACTGTAATACACTGTGGGAAGTTCAGTTACAGTTTCATTTGCAAAAGTAGCCTCATCTGAAGAGAATCACTAAAGACAAAAATAAAAACAAAAACGCAATGACAATAACTCCTTCCTTCTCCCAACATTAAGATACCCCGGAACAAGCATTAGCTCAGATCTATTTGAAGGCAAGTGAGAAGAGAATTTTTTTAAAAATATATTTTATTACTTTTATTTAATGTGTATGAGTCTATTGCCTGTATATATGTAAGTACATCCATGTCGTGCCCACAGAGGTCAGAAAGGGGCTTTGGATCCCCTGGAAGTAGAGTCAGGGACTGTTATTAGCTGCCATGTGAGTGCTTAGAACTAAACTCAGGTCCTCTGCAAGAGCAGCCCATGCTCTTAATTATTGAGCCATCTCTACAGCCCCCAGAAAGAGATTTTAATAAGCATTTTGATGGTGTTGGAAGTAAAATTATAACTGTGCTTTTTTTACTACTTATCACTTTAATTTTGATATGCCATTAGGAAATGTATTTGCTGATGGGGTTGATAATCTGAGTTTATTTTATTTTTTCACTTCTTACAAATTGTGAGAGTTTTCCTTATTTGGGACATGTTGGATCAGTTTGGCTTTTTCTAACTCTGCATTCAAGAAGGAATAGACGAGAACCTGAGGAAGTATGGCCGAGGAAATGTGCAGGCAGCGTTTAGAAACCTGGCTGACGTAAACAGGAGAAGGATGTAATTTTTATTTCCAGATCTTGAATGCTAGTTCTTCAGGTCCCACAGCTTGTTTTTTTTTTTTTTTTTTTTTTTTTGGAGGAGAAGCAATGAGCCCTCAAACCTGTTCCTAACAATCAGTTCTTTACTTTATCAGAAGTCCTAAATATGGATGCATGTGATCCCAACACCTGGGAGGAACAGGAGTTAGGTCATCCTCAGCTACATAGTGAGTTCAAGGCCAGCCAGAGCTGAGTGAGATTCCGTCTACAGAAAAAGGGGTGGGAGGCTGACATTCTAGGATTCTAGAGAAGGACCCAGATCTTATTTATGGCCTGATTTGTATGCTTATTTAAGAGTCACCTGTTTCAGTCAGACATATAACTGTTAAAGACTCACCTGGCTCAAAAGCTTTCTATTTATAACTGTCTGGAGATAATTAAACCTCTAAGTAAATTTCAAATAATTTCTCAAATTTCTGTTCCCGTGACTTTATCCTATGAGCTCTTTTATAAAGAACTTGTAGCTTTGAACTTTCTTCAGAAGTAGGGATAGGAGTCAAAGCTAGAAAAAAATGTGTGGATGCCTAAGAAAAGTAGCAGACATTTTATGTTTGGCTCATGACCTGACCTCATTTCCCCAACAGATCACTAGCATCTCCAGATGGACACCAGGATTCTATAAGTAAAGAACAGCTTACTGAAGCAAGTTTCACCGTGGGATGCTGCTGAAAATATGTGCGTTCTTTTTAGAGTGTGATTGGAAAACTCAGCAAGCTTTGTAGGCCCTGTGCCTTCTGTGGCAGTTGGGAGCAGGCTTCTCCTTTGTTCTCTAGCCATTGCAATGCAATTTTCCACAGTGATACCTGACAGTAGTGACTGGGGCAGGCAGGGGGTCGGGGCGGGGCCGGGGCTCTCTTTGGCTGAGAAAAATTGTTAATCTCCCCTAGTGGTGCTTGGTCTCCTACACAGGTGTCAAGCTGTAATGGGAATCAACAGATGACACCATGAAAATATGTCTCGAATCTCAGATTTAAACCCACTCTAGAGGACATCAGAACTCCCTAGATGGCTCTGCAGTGAAAAGGCTGGAAGACAAACAGAACCAGTGCACACTCCGGTAAACTGCAGACCGAGGGTGCTGGATTCTCTGCTACAAAGAGGTCGAAGCAGTGACTGGGTAAATCTAGAGAGGCCTCAGCTTCCTCACCGTAGAGACATGAGGAGAACTCGGTAGAGCCAAAGAGAAAAAAAAAAGAAGAATCTAGCAGAATTGTGTTTCTTAGAAATGATCAGGAAGTAAGATAACATTGAAAGGCCCTGGCATCCTTTGCATCCACATACACAAGTTCTGGCTGCAAGAAAGAATGTAGAAGCTTTTCTCCCCTCCCCTCCCTCTTACTTTTTCTCAGCTGGGAGAGTCTTCCCTTCAAATTATCAGTTGTAGCAGAATGGAACTTACTTAAGTGAAGGTCAAACAATGAGTGAATCCTTGAAAGACTGGTATAAGAATTATATTCTTTCTTCCGTTTGCCAGTTCTCTCTCACCAAGCTCTCAGTGCTTTTTCTTCCTTGCACCTTTCCTTAGTTCCTGTTTTCAGGCAAGCAGATCACTATTCAGAAGTGCCAGCATGATTTGGAGTCCTGGGTACTATTATTTTCCCAAATGCTCCCCAAGGAATCGAGTCAATGATCCCCGAGGGTGGTGTTCCACTTGGTAAAACTCGTTACATGGAAGAAGCTTCAAACTGAATTCTGTATTACAATTAAATAAAGATTGGCACTGAACTCATGCATGTGGGAATGCAGAGTGTGTTTCCTATTAAGTCATTTTGAAGACAGCCTCAGAAGAAAGCCTATTGTTGTTGTTCACAGACTGCCACCAAATACAATGGATGACAACAGCAGCCCACTGCCTTCCAAAGAGAACACATTCATTAAAAATGTCTTTATTTTCTTGACCTAAAAGTTGACCAGGCAGATGGGGAAAATGTCAGAATTAGGCTGGAAAAGCATTTGGAAATTGTGCTGATATTGTTACTGCTTTTCCCCAGGATTAAGACAAGTAAAGCAACATTGTCTTCAAAGTGCTCAGAATTGACAGGTCTATTTAGGGTGACATGGCTGACATTTACTGGGTTGAGAATCATTTATTAGCCACCAAGATGCTCTGCCTCTCTGGTCTGGATTTTCCTTCACAGAGTTAACAAATAGGATTATGCCATGTGCTAAGCGGATATCAAGTCTCATCTTAATGTATTTTTTGTTGGCCTTATTTTGATCTCATGAACTGTTTCCAACAACTGCTATGAACAAACTTTGGAAAGGTCTCCCACCTCCCTTATCCTTCTTTCTCTTCTGACTCTCAGTCTTCTGTTTTTGTTTCGTTCTCGTCTCTCTCTTTCCTTTGTTGATTTTTTCCTTTGTCTTTTTCTACATCTAGGGTTAACCTTAAGTGTGCTAGCTCTAAAACGAGCACTTCAGTATACAGTCTTTGGAGGAGTGACATGAATCAGTTCTTAGTTTTACTACAAAATAATATCTGTGTTTTCTCCCTGACTAAAAAAACAGTATTTCTTGCTTTAGAAATGCCTAAAACAACTCAGTCTTTTAAAATTGTCCATAAAATATCCACCTTTTATTTATGCTCTATGAAGATACATGCTAGACAGGCAATGCCTACTAGACAAGAGGACAAAAGTCCCTAAAGAAATGTATGAGAATGAGAATGTCCCCCAATGTTCCATGTATTTGGACACTTGCTCCTCCCTCCCTCCCCCGTTAATGGCACTGTTTGGGGAGGGAGGATCATGGATCCTGTAGGAGGTGTGGTCACGCTGGAGGAAGCATGTCTCTGGGGGCGGGCTTTGAGAGTATATAGTCTGCCCACTTCCAGTCTGGCTCACTCTGCCTCCCGTACCTGTTTGAAGATGTGAGTGCTCAACCTTCTACTCCTACTGCCTCTTACTGCCTGTCTCCCCACCGCGATGGGCTCTTGCCTCTCTGGTCTCTCTGGAACCTTAAGCCAAATAATTTCTTCCTTCTGTAAGTTGCCTTATTCATGGTGTTTATCACGGGAACATAAACGTAACTAACAAAATCTTAATTAGAAGTCATTTATATCAGAATAGGAAGAAAGGGAGAAATGTGTCTTTACCCTTACAGATATATGAGAATCCAAACAGATGGCAGGTTCCTACCACGAAGGCAGTCTGCCTGTGACAGATAAGGGAATTGGCCATACTGATGAGCCGTATCGCCTTGTGCCCTGTGTTGAAAGAATCCATGTGAAATAAGGTTAGTGGAAATGGCAAAGCTGTGAGAACCCACAGAGAAGTTGCCATCAGCAGATAGATGCTGGGGTGGCACTGATCACAGAACACCTGAATGTTGCCATGCTTGAAGAATCCACCAAAGAACGGGCCTTCTAAGAGCAAGCAAGCTGCTCACGTGTGAGCTTGGAAAGACTGGGTTCATAATTCTTGGAACTGAAGGTAAAATGCCAGCCAGGAAGATATTTGCACTTCCGGGAATAAGACCAGAATGCTATGCCTATCCCTAAAGACAGGTTAGAGATTAAGATCATAAATGTGCCAAATGACAAGACCTAAAAGGACTCACTCAAGGAGAAGGAATACTAAGCACAGAACACAAACAGAAATGCTCCTTAACCGAAGCATTGTTCTAGGGTTTACCACTAATAACAGGGGTGCTTTTGTGAGGAAACTACAGCTGAAGGCCTTGCCCATGGTAGTTGAAGCTGTACTGTTAAAGTCTCTTCCGAGTTGTACCCTTGCTCTATGTCTGATGCTTCCTATGTGAGTACAGCTTTTAGAAGGTCTTGCAGCAGGATTATTAAGAAAAAGAGAAGAATGTTACACGGTTCCAGTGCCATCTCCGTAGTCAAAGAATTATTTCACAAGCTTGTTATAACTACCTCACAAGACTTTCACACACTACTTCAAAGAACTGTACTTTGGGACTTATTTATTGTTTTTATGTATTTATAACAGGGACATCTGTCTCAACTATTAGGTGCAAATAAGATCCTCGTCTCCAGACCAAAGATCAGCAGACTAGACTTAAGGGGATTTGGATAAAAAATGAAGACACCACATGGAAATTGATTTGGTTCAACTCCTACACTCCAGGACAGGGAATCGCTGGAAGAAACCTCCAAATGGTGTGCCATAAGTTAGTCCATAGTGGGAAGCAGAGCAGAGTATCTTGGATGATGCTCAGATAGATGTGACTGTTTTGATTAGTGAACCCAAGAGTGTGACAGGCCCCAAATGCTCTGTGTTTTGAGCCAAGGGATCACGTGTTGTTTCAAATGAAACTGTTCTGAGGTAAGTGGATCTAATTTGGGGAGCATTATCTGCACAACAAAAGTGTGGAAAAATATAGTTTGGAAGCTATTGGAATCTTCTTGTTAAACTTCCCTCTTTCCCAACACATATCAAAGAAGGCAGTCCTACTGGTTATTGGATCTACATGAGGTTAGGATAAAACACATTTTCTCCCATATAGCTAGAAGGGTAGAATTGGATCTTAAGAGACAAATAAAAAATAACCCTCTTTCCTCCCTCCCCTTCTTTCCCGCCCTTTCTTCTTTTCTCTCTTTCACTCACAAACCATATATACATACCCACATATAGATACCACCATATTCCAGGCAATGTGTGAGAATGTTTTCAAACCACCTGCCAAAAGATAATAAATGAACCAAGAATCAAATTGAAGAACAGTTACCAGTTTCTGTCTCTTTCATGTTCTCTTCTCCGGCTATTTTGTCCTGGCCGGTGCAAGTAATTAGTTTGCTAGAGGTAGGTCTTTGAAGGGCAGACTCACCCCTGGTTCGAGCCCTGTTTTCTGTCTGCTTCCTTTTTTTGTCACCAGGCAGAAAGTTACACTGAACACCCCAGCTGCCAAGGATGGAGCCACTATGGAAATGGTGTCTGAATTCATTCACACCACTACCATAAAATGCCACAAAGTAGGAGACTAAAACTTCAAAACGACCAAAGTTTATTCCTCATATGTCTAGAAGGTGGAAAGACAAAAGAAACGTTCTGGAAGATTTAGGAGCTACGGATTAAATCTGAAAATACCTCGCAAAGCTCATGTTTTCAATGCTTATTAAAACTGTGGAGTCTTTAGGAGGTAGGAACCTGGCAAATGGAAGTACTTCAGTAGAAACAAAGCTTTGAAGGTCATACCCATCCCTGGATCCACCCTTTTATCTGCTTCCTGGTTATCACCAGGTGAATATCTGGCAGGGAACATTCCTGCTGCAAATGATGGAGCTGTTCTACTATGTGGCTTTATCATCATTGATTGACTGAGATCACTCTGAACCTGTGAGCCCAAATCAGCCTTCCTCCCTGACATTGTTTCTGTCAGGGTTGGTACAGTGACATGTAAAGTCTGATGAGGACCTCTTCTGTGGCTCACTGATGGCTCCTTCTGCTGCCATCCCACTGTGGAAGAATTGAGAATTTTTCAATATTGTGCTGTAAGAACACTAATTTCAATGAATGCTTTGATCTCCTGATCTGACCATCTCCCAAAGGTTTCACTTCTGAACCCAAATCCTATGCAGGATGGGGATTCATCCCATGAGTCTTAAAGTTACACACATTTAGACCTTAGCACATGGAATCAAGAAGATGTGACTTCTACACCTAGATTAGCTCATGTGGGAGAACATCTTTGATACTTGGTCATGTTCTACCATGTATCAGGAATTCTTTCCATTTCTTTTGTTTTTTTTTTTTGAGACAGAGTCTAACTATGTAGCTCTGGCTGGCCTAAACCTCACTGTGTAAATCAGGCTGGCCTCTAACACACAGAGATCTGCCTGTCTCTTCCTCTGAGTGCTAAATTAAAGAAATTAAAGCCACATGCCACCAAACCAGGTCTAAGAATTTTTTTCTTCTCATTGATGACTAGCATTCCACTATATGGTATGGATGGATTCCATGTCCATCTGTCTATGATATTTGAATGGCTTCCAGTTTGGGGGTACCATCAAGTTTCATACACACTAAACATTTCCTGATAGTATTTTTTTCTGCCATGATTTATATCCATTTATCTTGATTCTTATCTCTCTTGATACTCACTTTTAATGTACAGATTTAAATTATTTTCTGGATGTTTTCTGCATGTCCTTTCTCTCAGATGACATGACCATGCTTTTAAAAAATCCTGCTGAGAAGACTATCAGTTCCATTTTTGCCAAGAGTTAGTTCATCTCCTTTCTGTTTGACGTGAACCATTTCTTTTGTGATTATTTGTTTGGGGTTTGGCATTTTGTAAGAGGCTCCCGCTGTCCTGTTGCAGCATCCCGAGTTCTGTAATTACACACTCAGCTCCCGTTTTGAGGTGCAGGCTTTATTTAAAAATATTGTTTGACTGAAGTCTCTTTAACTGGTGCTCCCGCCCATGTCTTTCTCCTGCTCATTTCTGTCTGTTGACTGTGCACTCATGTCCACTTAGCCTCTCAGTTTGGAAGCAGAAGTTACACTGGGTCTCAGACATCCTGTTCCACAGTGCTGAAGGGAGTGATTACCCCACCATCTTACTATTCCTTGCTGCCCAAGCTCTGTACCTATCTGCTGTATACCGTCCTGTCAAGCCAGCAACTTAGCACAATCATCATTTCAGGCAGGAGCTTTGATTTTCTTCTAACCCTCCTCATGAACAATGAAATGCCCCTAAGGAACCTCCAGGTCTGAGAGCTCCTGTTGGTGGGTCTAATGTTGCTACTGAGTGCTTCTGCAGTGTTTTTCTCTCAACAAGCCCATAAAAACGAAGCCCTTCAATGTCTGCACAGGATTCTGCTGTTAGAGGCTGGCAGTGTGATGGCCCCCACATGTGAGTTTTACTCTTGCTGTCATTTAACATTGACATTTATTTTAGAACACATATACTATTAAAAATATTTTGTTATGATATATATATATCTGATATACATATAGAAAAGTGCACATGCCAATTCGAACGGCTAGATAAAATTCACAAACTGAACATACCTTGTCGAAAAAAAAAAACAGAGCATGCCCAGCATTCAGGAGCAACCCTTCTCCCTCTTTGTCATATTATACCAGTCATTACCCTGGTTTCTCTTTGCAGATGCACAGATCTAGCTCCTATTTAGTCTTCACAAATGGCGTTGCATGTACCCAGGTGTGTCTTTGGGTGACACATGTACAACATTTATATTGGGCGTATTCCTAGAAGGAAAGCTGATATAATAAAAGGCGCAGGATTAATTTTAATTTTAGTTGCTATCTTAGAGCTTTTTGAAGTGTGTATTTACACATCCATCAGCAGGTTTGGCTTGCAGTGGCCTGACAGCCTTGACAGTTTTCAACACTTCCTGTGTGTTTTCCTTGTCGTGTAGCTGTTATTTGTTTAATTATTTAGAAACAAGCTCTTACTACACATCCCAGGCCAGCTTTGAACTCGCAATCCTCCTGCCTCTCTGTCCTAAGTGCTGAGATGAACAGTACCACCTTATTCTGCTACTCTCTATTTAAAACAACAACAGCAACAACAACATTCTGTGTGTATATGGTTATGTGTATGTTTTGTTGTCTTTATGTGCTGTGTGTGTTTTAATAGTGAACAGAGTAAGAGATCTGGGTACAAAGTCCCAACTTTATCTATCCCAGAGGTGTAAAAATGTTTTCTGAGGTAGCCTCTTCAGACAGGAAGATAGCCTACAGGTAAAAGTCCTACCTCAAAAAAGGAAGAAAACCCATAAGGTACTCAGGTGTTTTTGAGGGAAATAATCAAAACTAGTTCATAGGCCTGTTGCCTCGTATCCAGTTTTATTGCAACAGTCAATGAAATGGTTATTGTGTTCTACTTTTAAGAATCTGAAACAAAGAAACTTCCACTGTTTACAGAAAGCCCACCTTATTTAGATTTTCTTTTTCCTACTCAATGTAGGTCTTGACTGAAAACAGTTGTTACTTAATCTCAAAAATACTCTTTTGGGACTGAGGAGAAGGCTCACTCAAAGGACAGTTTGAACTCCAGCACCCAAGTAAAATAGTCAGGAGTGGTGATGCTCACCTGTCAGACACTCACCTGTCATAGCCCTGGGGAGATGGACAGGAGTATGCTTGGAGCTCACTGGCCAGTCAGCCTGAGACCCTGCCTCAAGTAATGATGTGGACAATGTTTGAGGAAGACATTGGATGTTAACCTCTGGCCTCCACATGTGCATGTGCTCACACACACACACACACACACACACACACACACACACACACACACACAAAGAAAAATGTTTTTAATTTTTAAAATATCAATAACATGAGACCTTCTGTTTCTTTTTAATTTAGATTCTTTATTGCCATTTATTCTAATTATAAGTCTTCAAACACACTGCACTTTAGGATTACTTGTTAATTATTTAAGGCTCCTTTAAGTTACCAAGTAATGGTAGAAGGCTTTCTGTGATTTTTTATATTGTAAGATGAAAGCCTTCACAATTTGTAATATAGCAAACACTCCAATCCATTTACACTTGGGTGAGAAAAACTTTGGCTCCTCACTTTTCATGAAAACAATGTGAGGACTAATTTTACAAATGAACAGCCAGTGAGATAATGCCAGGTACAGGCACTTGCCTGATGAAATTGTCCTCTGATCTATACATAGCAGCTATGGCATCAATGTGTGAACACACCCACACACACAAACACACACAAACACATACAAAATAAATAAAAGTATAATTAAAAATTTAAAACTATCAAAAAGCAGTAACAACTGCAAAGGTTACACCTGGGGTAGCAGTGTATGACTTGGGAGGCAGAGGCAGGAAGATCTCTTGTGAGTTTGAGGCCAGCCTTGTCTTCATAGTGAGTTCCAGGCCAACTGGGACTATAGCGAGACTCTGTCTCAAAGTAAAATGGTTTATTTTAAGGAAAAGTTCTATACCCTACTCCTTACCATATGAGAAACACATTTCTTCATGAAATTTTTGAATCTTGGATAGCTTTATGACTTGCTTTGGCTAATGAAGTACAGAGAAGTGATAGAAAGCTAGTTGTAAACTTCAGCCTCAGGAATCCACTGGCTGACTTGGATCTCTGCCATCACTATGTCCCACCTCAGGCTAGCTGGAGAATAGAGAATAAATGGAATCAGCACAGTGTTCCAGGCACCAGTGGATTTACGCAACAGAGGAAACACAGCTAGATCGGGGAACTGTACACAACCCACGGCTGACCACACGTAATTCAGTACAGTCAAGATCAGTCGATGGGCTTAGATGACTCTGTGACTCCTGACCAACACTGAAATGTGTTGTTTTAAGTCCCTGAATTTCAGAGCGTTTGTTACCGAGTGATAGCTGACTGATAACTACAGAGGAGATGGCCATACCCCTAGGAAGAGTAGACAGACTCCAACTTTCCCTGTCACTCTTTTTCCTCTTTCTTCAATGACGTGGATGTCATTAATTGTACTCTTTCAAAGACAAATTCAACTTACTCAATAGCCAGAAACAAATAGCAACTATTAATGTCTTCTGAGATTCGCTGTTAGCTTGGATTCATATTTGTTTCCAACTTCTATCTTTTTCAAGTTGTTGTTTTGGTGGAGTTAGTTCTTCTCTCTGGTTTTCTTCTGGGGAAAATGGAGATGGTGACAGAACTATCCTTGCAAGGCCAAGAATCTTCTCTCAGGAGGGGATATGAGTTTCATTTTTCCGGTTCTGTGATGAATTAGCTCTGTGACCGAGGCCAAGTACTCAGCCTTTCAGAATCTCATTTCCTGAGTTATAAATTGGCCCTAATAATGTCTTTATGTCATAGCATTGATCTGAGATGAAGTGAGATAAAGTATGTGCAATCCAAGGCTTGGTCTGATAATCGTACTCTTCATTCTGTTTCTCATGGATGTGTGTTCAAATCATAGACTGTATCACCTCCTTGACCTTTCCTACCTCACGTCCAAAGTGGTGAGCACATCTTTCATCACACAGGCCCTCACTGTCACTCTGTTCTATGCAACAGAAGAAAACCAGCTCTGTTCATATATACCTGCTTGGCCTTTGCCCTGTGTCTTATGTCTGGCCATTCTTGTTTCTCATTCAAACTTTAGCATATGTGTGGGAAAGAGGATGGGGAAGAACACACAGTAAATATGAGCTTTCTTTTTTTGAATCTTTCCAAAAGACAAAACCTTTGGATATGTATTTGTAAGGAAAAATGCCTTAATAAGACAGTGGATGTTAATTAAGCTTTGGCATTTCTTGGAAGATGGATTGCAGGGACAGAAGCCAGCTGCATGAAGGTTTCATTCTGGACAAGAGCAAACACATAGAGTGGACTACAATTCAGTTCTAGTTTGTGCCTTTGTTCAAAACTACAGTCTGAACAGTACAGTATAAAGGCAACCTGGAGGAATTACCATGTCAAGATTTATCACTATTAATAGAACAGAGTCTTTTTGATAGGAAGCACTTATTAGAAGGCATTATAAAAGTACAACATGCACATGTATACTTACATGAGAACAGTACTGTAATACCTATGCTGTTGCCTAAGCTATTGAGCACCATCCTCTAATAAAAATAAGCATTGTCTGCTGAGAAACTTTTATGCAGCAATTGGCATTCATTACCTTCTGAAACCCTTACCACAATCGTATTTTGCAGAGCATGTAACTTTCCTGTTTTATAAATGACAAAACTGAAAAAGACACATGTGAAAATTGCACCCAACATCATGGACCTAGTGATAGGTTCTAGACTCAGATGGAAGTGATCTAATGCCAGTGCTCACTTTCCTGAGATTCACAGTCTCCTGCTTCATTATGCTTACTTATGACATCACATTTACATATATACACATACGTGCAATATATTTATGTTTTATTTCCATTCCTGTCTACCATGACTTATTTAATGTTTAATTCAGATAAAAAAAATTCAAAAAGGAAATGAGCATTTAACCACTTAAGAAGCCCTAGGAAAAGATATCTTAAATAAATCACTATGTTTATTCTTTAAAATACCCTTAGGTAATGGGTTAGAACCTCATTTTATAAGTAGAAGAACCAAACCTTAAGGGGATGAAGAATCTTGACAAAGGTCACAAAGCCAATAAAGGCAGAATTGAAATTTGACTATAACTGTGACTCAATATTGTGTATTCTTTGTACTAAATCACTTTTCCCATGAACACAGTTCTTTCAAAGTTCTGGGGTGGGGAGTTGCACCTAAGCCCACTAACTTCGAACAGAGTAGATCCCCGTACGTGTGGAGCCCTTAGTGATTTTCCTTCTTAGAAGCTATTTTCACCTAGAGTTTTTCTGTTCCTTTGTAAATTCTATTTAAGTACATTTTTTTTCTTGCTGAGTTTCAATTTGATTTGTTGAGATTTCTTTTCCTTTGCTAGAGCGAGGGTCGGTGATTTACAAAGAAGTTTTAAGTGCATGTTTGTGTTGTTTCAAGTTTCTGAAGGACTCCAAAAACTCACTTCTGAAGATCTGAAGCCCAGAGAGGCACAGACCATAAATACTTAAAATGGGAGTATATTGTTTTAGTTAAAATTTATGGAGTGATTCAGGACTCCAATTCAATTTTCATAAATTGACATCAGGAGGTCTGGATGGGAAGTTTGTCTTAAAGTTACCATCCTCTGGAAGACAAGCCTTTTAAAGATGCCTTATTTTACTTGTTAGCAAGTTTGTGACTTCAGGCTCAAACAGATCCAGGTTGTGAAAAAGCCTCAAACTTCTTTTATTCTCTTTTTGATCTCCCTGGAAGCAATTTCTGTGGTGCTTCATATGTCACCACCTCCAATCTACAAGCTACTCAGCCTCGCAATGAAAAGAACATAATTTATCTGAGCAAAAGCTTCATTCCAGCCTTAGAGAAGTTTCACAAACTCTTGTCGGGGCTGGAGAGATGGCTCAGCAGTTAAGAACACTTGTTCTTCTTCCAGAGGATCTGGGTTCAATTCCCAGCACCTACCTATAACTCCAGTTTCAGGGACTCTAACGCCCTTTTCTGGCCTCTGTGGGGCATTGAACACATGTGGTAACACATACATGCAAGCAAAACTCCTTTTCTAATTTTATATTTTTATTTTTTGTTTATTTAATAACTACATGATTAGAAGAAGCATTTCATTACGGCTTTAACACATTCAATAGCAATTTCCAGACCAAAGACACATCTCTTTCAAAAGTGGCTATAAATTTTTAGGTTCACAGTTGAATTAATACAGTTGTATGATATTGAACTCAGTATAAATCCTGTAAGACATAAAATTAAATGTTTTTAACCTTTAAAAAAGATCTCCATTTCATTTAAAAATATACTGTTCCCTACAGAAAGACCCATTTTTAATGCTGCTAACATTTAGATGTTTACACATGCGTCTCTAATCTCTATGTATCTGATTATTACTAGTCACAGTCAATTACGCTCGGATCCTTGGCACCTGAGTATGGATATAAAGTCATCAGGTAGATTTCAGTGGTAATGTTTATCACCTCTACTAATTAACATGAAGTAAAATTTTATGCTTCCTCCTCAAATATAACTCATTTTTAAAAATTTGTTGATTTTTTGTGTATATTATATAGAACATCCCAAACAATCTTATTTATCTATATACCCACTTCCCAAATGGCACCCTCCCATAACCTCCACTCCCATTTTTATTTTCAGATTTAAGGGCACCAAGATAACACCAGATCATCATTGCTGTCTAGTAGTGCTGCTTTCTATAGATGTTCTTTATAATCAGTCAAGACCCATAGTTGGCAATGAATAGAATAGAAATGACATGAAGAAACCTCATTATGCTCCTTTTTCTTTATTTTTAATTGGAAATTTTAAGAATTGCCTTCTCCTATCTCTTTTTCTTACATTTAATTGTTGAGGCTAGGTCATGAGAAATATTTTAACATTTTCACTTTAGTTTAATAAATTATAAGTCTTTGGGAAGTCTGCCTTAAATATCATGAAGATACTCATGCAATTCCAAGGAACAGAAGAAAGCCATTTACCAACAGCTAGCACCAACCTGCCAACCATTTAATTGTTCATATTGGAAATGGATCCTGTATCAATGTTCAGATCTCAGACAATGACAGCTGGAGTCCACATCTGTCTGTAACCTCATGAAAGACTCAAAGCCAAGATTGCCCATGTAAACTATTACCTTCACCCACAGAAAATGACAAATTATAAATATTTATTAGTTGTAAGTCACAAGGTTTAGGGTCAATGGTTTTGCACAAATAGCTAGCAAACAAAACAATACTAACACAAAGCAATACAAATAAAATATGATTTTTGAAATTAGATTTAATAGCTCAAGGAACTGAAACAAAAAACGAGAAGACTCAAGTTCTAAACATAATTCTGGGACCATGGGTACAAGATGCAACAGTTTTCGAAGGGAGCAGTTGGAATTTTCAGCCCTTCTTACATAAGAACGCCACTAGAAGAAAATGATATAGAAAAGGTCTGATTGAGTATGATTTGTTTGCTGAGTTTCTGACTGAGAATGGCAGGGATGGCATAATTGACCTACCAATTAAGAGTTGGTGCAAAGGCCAAGGAACTATTGACAGCTGATTACTGCTGGGTGAGGGAGAGCTGGTCTTCATTAGGGGAGTGACTCTAGATAGGCTGACTGGAGTCCAGTGGATGAACTTGCTCTGAGGGACATCTGTGGGCACAAACTTGACTCTTAAACCTTAACATATATGACAGAATGCATGAAATCTGGTGGGGGGATATGGAAGGTGTGGATGGGGGAGGGAGGTCTAAATACGTTTGAGATGTATTTTATGAAAAACACAAAAATTCAATAAATATATATGTTGAGAAAAAAAGTGAGTACAATGGGGGCTCTGTGGTTGTCCAAAGAAACCCACATGCTGTTACCAAAAATAAGTTACAAATGTTAAACAGGTAAAGGAAGAGATATCAACAGTGGTAGTTAGATAGTTAAAAAAATAGTCAAGGCCTCTGATGTCAGAGTTCAAGTTCATCTAACCTTGTGTGAACCACCTATATTGGCTGGTTTTAAATTTTATTTTTGTTATCAATTGTTTTGTTTTTTTTTTTAGATACCATACATCTTCAGTAATGTGAAGCCATTAAATACATTAGCAAAACAATATTATTTCCTAATTAGTTTAATCTGGAGATATTAGAGTTTATCTTTGTTTTAGTCATTTTTTTGTTTAACTCTACAGTTTTTATTGAATTTTTGTGTAGTTCACACAGAGCATCCTAATCAACCTTAATCATCCTTACACCCCCTTTCTCACTGGCAACCCTCCTGCGGTCCCCCCACGGGAATTCATGCATTCTGTCATTTGTCATAAGGCCTATTATGTTAAGTTAGTGTTCCCAGATGTCCCTCAGTACAAGTTCATCTACTGAGGTCTGGTCAGCCTATCTAGAGTCTCTTGCTTTAGAAAGATCAGCTCTTGCTCACCTAGCAGTAATTAGTTTCCAATATTTCTTCAGCAAAGACTGTGGTCTGCTGTCCATTTCCCCAGTTCTATGCTAGGTTTTTGTCTTCTTGAGTTTGCATGGGTCCTGTGCATGCTGACATCATTGCTTTAGGTTCATATGAGCAGTGTCCCAGGAGCTTGTAGGACTCTATTTTCGTATAGTAATGCACCTCCTCCCTGGCTCTTACAATCTTTCTGATCCCTCTTCTGCAAATGGGCCCTGAGCCTTGAGTGGGGGTAGTTTAGTATAGGAGTCCAAGGACCAGCATTCTGTAGACTCTTAGTTTCTATACATTGGCCATTTGTGACTTTTTGTGCTCCTGGACCTCTGTTGCATGAGGGAGCTTCATTAACAAGAACTGAGATGTTCATTATTGTCCCCTTCCCCCTGTTCTATGTTCCATGAGCCTTAGGTGTAGAGGTCGCATTGTAGATGCGCCACTTAGACTTGGGCAATTCACAGACAATGTCTGTGTGTGATCAGTTGTAGTCCTCTGTGATAGTCTCCATCTGGTGCAAAAGAAGCTCTTTGACGAGTGGTGACTGGGATATTTATCTGTAAATATAAGGATACATATTTTTCACATAGTAAGAAATTATATTAGTCTACAGATGTAACAGTTTTGGAGTTTTCTCTAGTCATTTTAAAACTGGTGTTCTGTGTTAGTTAAAATTGATTATAATGAATAGCAATATATAGAACAATTTAGACATAACAGATTATTCTGTCTTTTAAAAAATTCATTTATTTATTTATTCATTTATTTAATGTGTATGAGCATTTTGACTGCATGTATATAAATGCACTCATGTGCAGTGCCCACAGCTGCCAGAAGAGGGTGTGGAACTTCTGGAACTGGAGTTGCCTATGATTGTTAGTCACCATGTGGGTGCTGGGAAACCTAGATCCTCTGAAAGAGCGGCCAGTGCTTTTAAATGTTGAGCCATCTCTCCAACCCTAGATTTGTCCATTTTGTTCAAAGAAATGTGCTGGTTAGAAAATAATATACCAAGCATACCTGCTTTTGTGTCAGTTCAAGCAACTAAGACAGTAGAGGCTCTGCTGTGTCTAATTCCTGACTTCCCCCATTGTCCTGTAAAATGAGCCCATTTCAGCAAATCAGGAAGGAGAGCAATCAGGAAAGGAGAGCAATGGGGCTGTGGTTCAGTCTATAAGTATGCCTCTACTTCTGCTCTGTGTTAAAACACAGGCTCATGGATCAATGGAAATGAAAGCAGAAGCTGCGAGGCACAGTTCTTGAACAGGTACCACTTACTAGTACAACTCAGCAAAATGGTGAGTGGGTGGGTGTGTGCATGTGCACATGCATGCTGGTGCATTTCTACTACATATAAAGGTTAATTTCATTTATGTGTGTTTGTGACCTGCATGAGCAGTATGCATCATGTGAGAGTGTAGAATCTCAAGGAGACCAGAGCAGGCATCATTGTATCCCACGCAGCTGGAGTTACAGTTTTTAGCCTCCACGTGAGTGCTGAGGATTGAACCTGGGTCCTCAGCAAGAGTAGCAAATGTTCTTAACCACTAAGCCATCTGTCCAGATCCCTCTGCTACATATAAATCCTTTGATCTCTTACTGTTTGTCAGCCCAGAATGAATTATGCTTACTAATTCTCATACAAAGTGGTCCAAACCTTGCTTAATATGATGCACACCCAATGAAACCCAGGGTCACATAACACTATTGTTATTTTAGGACATAATGATGGAAATACTGCTTTCAGAAGATAATTATTTCTTTTTACTTACTTATTTCCTCTGTAGGCTCTTATCTCATTGTCATTTAAAGAATCTTTAAGAGAGTTTAGGCTCTATATGATAAACCATAAGATGAGAGCTTGTCATCTTGGCTTCTGAACTGGAAGAAGTAACAAAGTTTGGTTGTTCTTGCACTTCTAGATAATAGGAGATCTGTGTCAACCACTCTCCTCCAGGTGCAGGCTGGTATGAGGTCTCTGAACTTAAAGATATTTCAGTTCTTAGAGTCTGTGAAGGCAACTTCACCCAAGTGTATAATTGGCTAATGATACAAAACAAGCATAAATAGTTTACTCAAAGCCAAGTGGGACAGATGCTAAAATATAGGCGAACATAGTTCTGACAAAGCATACCTGTAGGAGAATGGAGAATTAATGAAGGTATGTAACCATTTCCTCAAATAAATGAAGTTATAGTAGAAAGTAGTGGAGTCTTTGCTCTATGTGTGTATGTGGGCACGATGGGGGCAGGTGGCTGTGGTATCGAGATCTAGTCATGACTTTTTATCTATATCTGCTCTGTTATTTATCAAGGCATTACTCATGGAATGAAGTATTATATTTCTCAGAGCCTGTATTATAAATAACCTGGGGCTAGGTTGCAGTTTACAACTGTCTTATTGACTTAATAAATTGATTGCAACTAATAATTCATGTCAGAATTTTGAAGGGAATGGTTAAAGTTATACTTACATTTATGAAGAAAGATTCTTATCACTGACTCATTTTCCCACATTAAACTCTGAATCCAAATTTCCCTATGATTGCATAGTTGAGTTTGGGGTATCAAATTATTATTTCAAACATAACACGCAGAGAATAGACCAAGTGATTTTCCCAAAGAATGTGATACACACTCCCATAATTCCTAGTCAGTCATAACATCATGGTCTATATGGAGTCCTAGGCTACAGTTCAGCAATTCCAATTCTATTCTTCCTTCTGCTTTGTTACCTGTGTTCAGTGTAGAATCACTCTCCTCTGATCACTTCACGCCATCTCTCTTATCATCAACTTCACCTCAACTAACAACTGTCCTTTAAACCTGCAACAGCGTGTTTGCTCTCACTACTCCTTCTATTAACTCTATAGAACCCATTTTCCATGCAGCGGACAGTGATCTTTTAAAGAATATGCAAGCAAGAGTGTCACTTCCCGACTCGAAGCCCTCTGATGTTACATGCTATCATTTTATATTAAAATAACGTGCATATTTCCTATTGGAGTGTACACGATCATAGTATTTTTTTTTCTGCCTGGCTCTTTGATCTCATCTAGTACTTCTTTCTCCTTGCTGTGCCATGCTGCGTATCCAGTGGTTATTTTATTCTCAAAGTATCTAATTGTGTTCTGATTAAGAGACCTCAGCACTTGCTCTTCTACTGTCTGGGACTTGATCTACCTCCCTTTCTCTCCTCGACCCTTTTATTCTTTTAAATACAGAGATGCTTGCCTATAATCTCCAAAGCCTTGTTTGAACATGATAAACTTTATCCCAGTTCAACTGTGTTCTGTACCATTTGCTTCACTGCGCTCAACACTATCAGAAACTATCATACTTCAGTTCCTTATAGTTCATTTTACTAAACAAGAATAAAACTTCATGAGAACAAAGACACTTCCCTTTGTCAATCTTAGGACTTACAAGAGTGCCTGCTTCATCCTGATGCTTACTTAGGAAAACTAATTTGAAAGGATGATGAACTTAGTTTGCAGCCTAGAAATTCCATAAAGGATGCATTCGAGTTTCACGCAATTAAGAGACGTTCAAGAAGCCATCATCAGATTCACATAACCAGAAGAAGGGAATATCTACCACAGAAGTGATCTTCATGTGGGCTTGCAAGTGCTTACATAACCCCCAAGACCTGAAATCTGAGTCTTTTCTCCAAGGAAGTGAAAATATCCACTAAACTATGTGGGAGTCCTTTGATCCTTTTTCTTCCATTTCTTTCCCTCCCTACAACAAATAATATTTAACGGAAGTGATTGAAAATGCTATATGTTTTCCATTGGTCATAGCAGAGTCATTGAACACACACCATTATATTGCATTGTTGTAGTCAGTGGATCAAAGAAGAGGCACTTTGGAAAGTCTACTACAATCTCTTGACAACAGGTCTGCCATATTTTGATGGAGCAATGTATACTTCAAAGTAATAATGGGAGATAGGTGTGGTTGTCCCTGCCTTACAATCTCAAGCACTACCAAGTCTACATAATAAGTTCAAGGCTGATAGGAGTTAAGAGGCCAGATTCCATCTCAAAAACAAACAAAAAGGAAAAAATAAAACAAAACTAGTAAGTGAGGATATAGCTTAGTGATAGAGCACTTCCCTAACATTTTAAAGTTTTTTTTCCCTAGTACTGAAAAAGCACCATAGACAGATGATTCTGTTGTTAAAGCACTTACTGCCCAGTGTAAGGACCTGAGTTGGATCCCCCAGCACCCATATAACAAGTCAAGTACATTGATACATGCCTGTAATCCCAGCTCTGGGATGACATAGACAGATAGATCCCTAGAGTTCACAGGTCAGCTAGCCTAGTTGAACTGGTGACCCCCAGGTTCAGCGAGTCTTAAAAAGTAATGTGGAAAGTGATTGAGGAAGAGCCCTTAGCATCAACATATGGCCTTCACATGCACATGTACACATACATGTGCACCTTCACACACAAACATGCAAATATACATACATAATAAATACATACACAAAATACATAAATAAATAACCCCATGTATATTTAGCTTATATTTAGGTGAGATATTCTTAACCTGTGAGAAAACAAACCATGGTATTTTAAGCAACACTTGTTGGTAGCATTTGTAGATTGGTTGGGAGTTAGTAGATTGTCAGTGACTCAGTTAGCAGCTATGCTTTGAGATAGGTACCTGGCTTAACATTGCTCCTCCATCAGGATTAGGCTCCAGGTTTCTCCATGCGTGTCCAGGATTGAAAGATAATAGGTACTCAGAGAAGTTCTTGATGGTGATGATGACACAGATATTAGAATTCAGAAGAGCCTCTAAAACCTAGTCTCAGAATTGCAACATTGCTGCATTGTTATGTGGTTAACTCCAGAGAATGGAAGTGAACTCTATCCATGAGGTCACAGAAAGGATGTAGGCAGAGAAGGGATGATGAATTGTAGACAAATCTTCAAAGCACTTCATATATAACAATATGGAAACCCATAGAAAGTCATACCCAGTAGTGGAAAATCTACACATGTATACATTTTGCTTACTTGCTTACTGTAGCTTACTTATAAACTACATATACATGGAGTTATTTATTTATGTATTTTTTGTGTATGTATTTATTGTAAAGAATAATCAAACTTTCAAACTGTCTTAAAAACATAACTTTATTTACTTTACAATTTGATTTCAGAGGTAAGTGACTCTGTAATACTAAATTACGATAGAGTCAATGCAACACTTTCTAATAAGGGATGCCAGGGGCAAGACTTACTTTTATAAGTAGTTGGCATATGACTGAATATCGAACAGAAATGTCTCCGTGTCTTCTAGCTATTGAGATACTGAAAACTGTGTATTTGACTGGGAAGATGGAATTTGAAATAATAAAATATATTCCTTTTCATTATCTGTCCTTCAAAAGAAGGCCTCATAAATATTGTTGAGGTTCTGCATGGGGAGCAAATAAAAGCTTTTGTAAAGACTTGGCTAAAGTCTTCAGTCTTACTATAATGTGCTCTCCAGTATATGGGACAGGTTGAGGTCCAGAACTCTAGTTCCCAATTTAAGAAGCTGTCGTTTGTTTTTCTGTCTCTGAGGAATCTGGCATTGAACTACTGTCAGAATCAGAAGATGAACAAGGATTTTCTCAACTTTCATAAAGCGTAAGTATGCCCAATATCTTGGGGTCTCCATTGCAACTTAGGCCTCACATTCACAGCTCACTCAATGGCCTGTCAGGTCCTCTTTATAGGGAATCTGACTATAACACACATTGCGTGGACTCAGTGGATTTCTGGAGCCATGGTGCATGCCTCCATGACCCCCATCCCAATCTGGCATGGGTGCCTGCAAAACCAGTGCCTTGGAGATGATGCTTCCAAGTTCTACTGACAACCCCTTCTGGCAAATCTATAGTGGTCTCTGAACCACTTTGCAGCTCAACCTCTTAAAACAATCCCTGGGTAGTTGTTTTGATCAGGGAGCCCCTTTAGCTGCATTCTCAGTCCAGACTCCCTTCTTCCAAGTGACGTACATTTTTTACAAGTTAGAGTCTCTGATGAGTATAATCTTACACTCCAGGAACATTTTGTTTTAGTCAAGTAAAAAAGATGAGGTTTCTTTCTAATGGTGCTTATCTCTTTAACAATCATAACTCTTTTCTCTATATCTACTTTGTCTACAACTTTAAACTACCGTATGTTCCTTTCCTTGCAAACAGCATGTTTTTACCACATATTTCTCCTTTCTCACTGTAGAACTAAGAGAAATGAGCAACAGCAGTGCCATAGCCTGAATGTTATATTGATCTGAAATTTCCTTTGGCAAGCAACTTAGTTGATTCCCTTTTAATTTATCCTCGCTCAAGCTTTCAGGAAATGAGTAGGACACACTCATACCTAGGCCTTGTTTCCCTCTGACACTTCATGAACCCAGCCTCCATTCTCTCCTGCCATGCTGGCCTTCCACACTCCCACCAGAATGGCTTGTGAAGCTCTGCTTATGACATACTTAGGCTTCTCTAACCCACAGTTCCAAACTCTTTCAAATTTTCTCACAAACCAGTTCCAAATACTTCTAAACCCTACCATCAACTTGGTCACAGCAATAGCCCCACTCTTCAGTACCAGTTTTCTCTCTTCACTACCTTTCTTTGCTGTGATGAAACACGTGAAAAAGAATCTTAAATAAGGGGGAGGTTATTTTTGGTTGAAATTTGAGATTTCGCTCTATTATGGCATGCTTTCTGTAAATAGCCAGGAGAGAGCTTTGGAACAGATATTTTGTCTTCAGTTCTTTAATTTGACTATGCAGTAGATAGCACATTGGTGTATTTGCTAAAGAAGACCTATTCATCTTCTTTTCTGGTCGTGGCCTGGCATTAACTTTAGCAGAGCACCTCTCCCTGGTCTCCCAAGCAATTCTGATGAAGCTTCCTTTTACCAGACCACTGTCTTGACAGGCCATGCTGAAACTTCAGGCTTACCTCAGAAGCAAAGAATTTTTGGTTGGATATGGGATCCAAGTTCAGTAAGTGAACTCAATTTTAGTGCTTCTTTTTACCTTTCAATTATGATGAAAGAAAATGATGCATTTTTTTTTCTGGAGATGTCTACAGGACAATACAAGATCTGGGCAGAAGCCTGGGGATATAGCTCAGTGGTAGAATGCTTGCCTAGCATGTGCAGGGCCCTGGTTCAATCCTCAGTACTGTGGAAAACAGGAAGAAAAATAAAATGTGAAGGGATAGCCAAATGTAGTTGTGCATACTTGTGATATCATCCAGTACTCAGGAGGCAGAAACCAAATGACTGCCACCCGAAACCAGCCTGGGCTACACAGGAAACCGTATCTCAAAATAGCAACAGAAAAACTCACACATACAACACACAATCCCCTATCACACAAAGAACAATTAGGGATACTATAAAAACTCCAAATGAAGAAAACTTGTCTGAGAATTAACCACCATAGAAAAGAGATAGAAATTAAGAGACAAAAGGGGCGGGGGGATTGAAGGGAAATATGAGGGGGAAGGAGGGAGGAAGGGAGGGAGGGAGAGAGAAAGGCTAGTTTTATTTTCTATCATTTGTCATTGAATGTGCTTGAGTTGGATTTTTTTCATCATCTCATACCACAGGAATGCTGATTAACACACCCTCTAGTGATTAAATCTCTGTGTAGAGCCTACCTTTCAGGTATCACCTGCCTGACAAGGTCTCTCACCTTCCCAGGCAGTCGGACCCATCACTGCATAGTTTATAAGACTGTAAATAAGTTTTATCTAGTATAGCTCCTTGAACTATATCTAATAGATACACTTTGGGTATCTATTTTATGTTGTACAAAATTGGCTGAGTAGAAGTGTTTAAAGCTTCCTTCAGTTATAGTGCATTTACTTACTCTTCTGCCATGAAATCCCCTTTCCATTTCAGGCCAATCACCAGCAACTAAACCCACTAAGCTCTTTCATATAGCAAACTAGTCATATATTCTCTGTTAGTTACATTTAGACTATATCAATAGCTATGGCATTGTACAAAATAAAACACACAGAATGGAATGTCTTAAAATCAATAAGCACTTTTGGTTACCTGCAGGGTCAGTTGGGTGTTTATGATGCAACCTGATGAATTCCCTGATATCTTTATTGCCCACTGGAGATGGGGCAGGTCACTCTGTTTATCTTGAATGGACTGGCTCACATACATGGAGATTAACTGTAAAGTAGCCTAAGATGCCCAAAGACTAAAGCAATTCAATTCTCATATAAATGGCCAATTCCTTTAAGAGGCTTTTATGAGTTGCTCATGAAGTGGAGAAATTAAAAAAAAAATAGACATGCTGTCTGGAAAACTGTTTCCTTGTGGTTATCTACAATCTTTGCCTCTTAGAATCTTTCTGGCTACTTTTCTGCAATGGTCCCTGAGCCTTGGGTGGCAGAGGTTTGATATAGGTGT
>NW_008332087.1:2539689-2557662 GCF_000622305.1 Nannospalax galili
TTCTATTTAAGGATAACCACTTGTGAGTGTCTTTTTCTCTACATTTTGGACAGTTGTGACCTTCCGGGTTAACTACTATCTGTTGCATGAGGTAGCTTCACTACTGAGAGATGAGAGAGGCATTAACATTTTTTCTGCCCCCTGTTCCACTATGTTCTCTGATCCATACGTATAGAGGTTGCATTGCAGATGTGTCACTTAGGATTGGGTACCTAACAGAAATTTATTCTTGGGAAATTTTCTCATATGAACTCCTAGCAATGGTAACAGCATACCCAAGACCCACAAAGGCTCAAATCATACAAAATACCAGCACAGAAGTGGGGAAATGGGTAAGAAGGCCCAACATTAGCTGAGGAAGTATTGGCAACCAATAATTCCCAGGAGAGGGAGAGTCAGTTTTCTTTAAGGGTGCGATGCTAGGTAGGTGAACCAGGCTCCAGTGGGTGTACCCACATTGAAGGACGTTTGGAGATACAAATTTGACTTGATAGGACATATTATAATAAACTGTATATAATTGGGGAGGTACAAGAGGAGCACACATAGAGGAGGAAATCTAAATATGATCAAAATATATTGTATGAAATACTAAAAAAAAATCATCAAAAATTAGAAATATAGATAAGGCATGCCTGGCCTTCAGGCGACCTGACCCAGGGGTGGCTGGCACATCATCAGTCCTCTACTTTCTACTGTCCAGAGCAAGACTCAAGGAAAAGTCTAATTTCGGAGGTAGAGGAAAAGAGTCAGTCTGCATAGTCATTGCAGATGGCGTGGGGTAGTGAACTGAAAACAGTTGCAGAAGCAGTGTGGTAGAAAGACACAAACAGCAAACAAGAAAACAGTGGGGAGGAGCCTGATCAGTGAAGACCGGCTGCTTGCTTCTGACCTAAAGGCTTTAATCGGCATCCAGAATAAGATGTCTTTGGTAAATCATAATTTTATACCTTGGCTATCTTTGAATCGGTCAGGATTCTTTAGAAGAACAGATCTGACAGAATGAATATATGTTAAAAGGGGATTTATTATATTAGGTTATACGATTGTCAGGGTAGTCCAATGATGGCTGCTTTCACTGGGGTTAAGAACCTCAGTTTCAGCTTCACCAGGCTGGATGCCTTAGCCGTCCCAGTCTGGTGCCGAAAGCTTGAAAGATTCCTGGAGATGACTGGTCCTTAGACCACACTGAACAACCAAAGATGTCAGCAAGGGCTGCCCAAAGGGGTGACGGTAACAGGAGCAGAGCGAATGAAATCACCAACCATACAGGAGGGAAAGCAAGCCCAAAGAAAAAGCTTTTCCCTCAGATCTCCTTGCAGCTATGCTGCCCACATTTCAGCTGAGCCTTTTGACTTCAATTAACCTAGTCAAGAATATCTCTCACATGTGTACCCAAATAGTTTTCTTAATTTATTCCAGAGTGGGTCAAGTTGCTACCAAGATCAATCAACAAAAATGCTAAGAAGAAAAGTAGAGAAACAGAAAGAGATCTAGTTTCTTTTCAGATTCACACTTCCTTTAAATGTATGTTGAAACAGGGTTTGGCTGAAAGGGTAGAATGCTTCTGTTATAATTTATTAAGTAAATACCTTCAGTAGACTTCCTAAGAGAAGGAAAGTAGCCAAGTCAAACCTCGGAGACAGAATAAAAATGGAAATAATACGGCAGCTGGAGACTGGGAATTTGGGGAGCCATGAGTTGCCTCAGTCTGCCCATGGTGCTGCCCGGCTCCCCCAGCAGCAAGATCCGGGGGCAGATCCAGGTCATTCTCAGACCCCTGTTCTCAGGGGGAAAAATACGGAGCTGATGAGGCGAGTCTCGCTCGCCCTTTTAGATCACCCAGAACAAGTGCCTAGTCATCAAGTATTCCAAAGACACCCGCTACAGCAATGTTTCTCCTCGCACGACCGGACTATCATGGACATGTTGCCAGCCTGTCTGCTCCGGGATGCGGCCCAAGAAGCCCTGAGTGTGCCTGTCATTGGCATGGACGAAGGACAGTTTGTGAGTTGGCTTGTGGGAGTCCCCTGTGTCCCCCTCTTCTGCTGGTTTGGAAGTGCTGTCTTTCCTCTTTTAGAAATTCACAGGATTAACTTGCAAAAAAAATAGAAATAATATTTATTATTATTATAAATAATCATTGTTCCAACTTTTAACAAAACTGACCTCATCACCATGACTTCATAACAGATTCCCTCATCTACAGTCAACCCGATCAATGTCTCTTCCACAAAACTCTTACCATTTCTGAAAAACATTTCCAAACAGCATTTTGTATAGGATGATATCAATAATCTGCATGAGTAATGCAACGAATTAGGATTGTGTTTTATCATGAGAAGGTGAAGTGGACCTTATTTTATTCCCTGGTGAAAGAGCCCAACATAAAATTGACTATTGGGTTGGGAGGAGCCTGACAGGCCTGGGATGACTGGACATGAATTGCACAGCAGGTACTTGTGTGAGGCCTGAGGAGAATGTGAGCTTGGTGTAGCTTCTGTCTTACAGGCCTACTGTTATGTAGGCCAGAGCCAGAAGTCATCTAGCATTTACTTTAAAACCTATAAACTCATAGACTAGTGTTGTAGCGCCTGGTGGAAAATTCTAAAACAATCTTTCTACCAGTCTTTGAAGAAAAGTAGGGGTGCATAATTTCCATGGAGTTTTTCAAAGTTGGTACCCAGATCCAGCAGGGTCTCCATAAAATTATAATTAGTAGGAACTTTGACTAAATGTCATATTGTCTTTGTGTCTTAAAACTTGAAAAATTCCTCTTAATCAACAACACAAACTCAAAGGGCCTTGGTTTACATGAGATGGTATATGTAATAGGACATTAAAGCCATACAGAATGTGCTTAACTGTTTCAAATTTATTTGGCAATAAGAAAAATAAAGATACTAGGTCCATTGTGAATTTTTCTATTAGAATTATAAGATTGCAAATGAGACTCTCCTGCTTCCATTCCAGAAGGCCATCAGAGGCTTCATTTTGTACACAAGAAGTATGAGACTATGACCAAGACAAGATTGCATAAACACTGATAAAGAGATTTGAGGAGCTATTAAAAAGATCACAACAGATTTCATCCAACTTGACCACAGATTTCAACACGTTCTTGCTGTAGAGAGTCAAAGACTCCCAGTGATCCTTGGATCATAGCAAAATATTTGGGAGGTTGGTTCTGTCTTATGAAGCCCCCAGATGCAAAATCTCTTTCAAATGCACACAAGTAAACAAAGCTGTTTGACCTGGCCATTAGTATGGTTACCATGAGAGAGAAAGGAGCATACATATAACCTTAGTCCACAAGATCTTGACCTCCTTGGGTCCCAATTTCCTATCTGTAAGATGAGAGGGTCAGATTAGATGATGTTAAAATATCATCCTCTTTAGTGATCACCTTTCTTAACAAGATTAAAAATTAGGAGTCATAAATAGCAGTAAATATATCAAACTTTCTTCCTTTTCTACACAAATAAAATGCTGATAGAGTTAAAGCATATTAATTAATTTTCATTTTCCACTTTTACATTTTAATTGAACATCTGCCTTTAAATAGCCACTGTGTGGAAGATACTAAGACTACATAACTTTCTCTAAGCTCTCCCATACAGAATGTGATCCACCCAGGCCAAGACCAACCAATCATTTTAATGAGAGTCCCTAGACTAGATTTGGGAGTTTCATAGGAATAAGATAAACTCAACAAAACCTCTTCTCTGGGAAAGACACCTTACAAGAAAGTATGTGCCATCAAATTTTCTTTACCATGCCTGCATGCTTCTCCTCCAGCGCCCCCCCCGATGGATTTCTCTAGACAAAATGTACCAACTTTGTTATTAGATTATTCTCTCAACATGGAGTATTCTACAACTAATATCTAACCAATATGGGTACTAAATAAACAAAACCAGTACCTTGTCTAGAGGTTCAACAAACTTAATGTAATCCATACTACAGAGCCCCCTATCGGATCAAATTGAGATTAGACTTCACGTGGATCTTCCTGTACATCTTGCTCTACATTTATCTTAAGAGACCTTATTCTGTAGATTGCATAGACCCACATCCGCTTATCAGATTCTGCTTCTAGAGAATGTGGTCCAGGACCTTAGGACCATATAACCCTTCCCTTGGATTTAAGCATTTCTGTGTCAGATTGTTCATAGACTTAAAACACTTTATAACTGTTTAATCTTCTTCATGGGGAAAGAATCAGTGACCTACTGCCTAAAGAATGTGAAAGTACACTACAGTTATTCTAGACCCATAAAGAAATTTTTGTCAGGGTGAAAACTGAGGAAATATGACTTTTCTGCCTGAGTGGCAATTTCTGCAAATGTAGGCACGGCACCTCTGTAAGGATAGCATCAGCTCTGACCTACTAAGCTCTGACCCACAATTCAACCAAGTTGTATTTGGAGGTGCTCTGTAGAGGGTGGAAGTCTGTGATGGTAGATAGAGGGTTCAGAAAGCCAGAATACCTACAGGAACAAAATATTCCTGACTGGAAAATGAATTTGAGACCATCTTTCTGTTCTCATCATTCTCCTAATGCAGTTTCTGCGGCAGGAGGGATTGTTGTAGATGGAAAGAGCTCTGAGGAGCACAGGACTTTGTTTAGGTCAAGGAGCAAAGCGTATTGATGACATAGCTGATAGAGGCAAGTGTGAAGGCTGAGCCTGCCTGGAAAGAGCTTCTTCTCAGGCTTCAGAGGGGGTGACTGAAGCAGGGAAGTAAGTCATCCTGTGAAATATGATGTGTAGAGGCTGCAGGAGGTGACGTTGTAGAGAGCAGCAACTATGGACTGTATTTAGAGAAGGGTTGTAGGGAACTTCACAAAAGTGTTCTGGAGCCCCAGGCAGAGGAAACAAGCGGCAGAAATGCTCTTAGAGGGGGAATCCCTGAGAGGCTTCTGTGTGGGCTATGGATGAAGTGCCTAGAGAGAACTTAACCCAGAGACTCTGGGGTCTGGTGTCTGGGACCCGTGTTCAAATGTTACTTCAGACACTTGGAACCTGTGAAGCTATGGGGAGCTGAATTTTGGCATCTTTAACCTGTTGTGTTGTGGATAAAATGAGCCTACCTTCTGGGATGCTGCTGATCAGCTTTGACTCACAAACTACAGAAGAATCTGTTACTTTAAAGCTTTTACTCTGCCCAAGATGGCAGGAGGCTGATGTTGATTGGGAACAGGTTGTTACTTTCTGATAAGAGTCTTGGGAATTTTTAGATTCTATGAAATCACACTTCATTGCTGAGCCAATTCCAAGCCCTCCACAGTAGTTTTCTACCAATGATGCACCCATTCAATGATCTCTGATTTCACTAAATACTTTTGTCTCAATTTTCTGGGTGACTATTGTTTATAAATACTTTTATTTTTATTTTGTGCATATAAGTGTTTTGCCTTCATGTATGTAAGTGCACCATATGAGTGCAATGCCTATGGACCAGAAGAGGGTATGGGATCGCCTGAAACTAGAGTTATCCACCATGTACGTGCTGGGAATGGAGCCCCGGTCCTCTTCAAGAGCAGCCAGTGCTCTTAATCGCTGAGCCATCTTTCCAGCCCCCATTTTTTGGATAATTGTCTTTAATACATTGTATATACTTCTTTGATTTTGGGTGATGATAAAGGCAGGGAGGGGAGGAATAGAAACAGAAAAACAAAACAAAAGAAAACAAAATCTTCTGAAACTAGCTTCATAGTCTCAAGAAAGACTAGAAGTTAATGCAAACTAATTAAAGCAATACTATTGTTTACTGTTCAGTAAGGAAGCTGTTTACTATTAGGAAGTGACAGCCACTAGAGTGGGAAACAGGAAACTGAGGAGAGGAAATGGTTTACAAGCCCTCAGAAAACACAGACAGATGGATGATAATGAAAAGAGATAGGGAAGAAGGAAGTCCAGTGTGACTCAAGTTCCAAAGGCTAAAACGCCTGACCAGACTGACACTGACATCACTCCGTTGTTTCTGTGCTCTTAATGTAATCCTGGTACTCTGTAAACTGCAAATCTCCCCACTTTAGAATTTTCACCACTAGGCATAGTCAAGGAAACTACTCATGTGAATTTGAATCCTGCAAAGAATAAAGTCAACAGAACTCTGAGAAACGTAACGGGAAAGAAAACTCTAAAGACTTATTAGAGATTTTACAAGCTGAAGCTAGGCTCCTTTTTTATTTTTTCTTTTCCCTTTTGCATGATCACAAGTCAGTCCAGAGCAGGGAACAGAACTCAAGGTTCACACATATATTTATTTAGTTAGCAAGACATTCCTATTTTTATTGCTTAAAGTTCTTAACTTTCTTGTTAGCAAATGTTAACAAGGTTTAAAATGTTTAAAGTGAGCTGTGGCATGTAAGAAATTTTGGCTTATCCTGGCCTTTTTTTATACCTTTGTTCAATGAAAATGTCCTACTGACAGGCAGAATGTCTGGGCAAGTTTATAGATAGTGTTCCCACCTCGGGGCCACAAGGTCGCAGATTCATTCCTGAATCTATTTAAAAAACACTCAACAATGGTAAGTTTGTGTGTGCTTTTATGAGTGAGAGCTGTTTTATGTGATCCTGGATCTTAAAGATCCTCTAAGGAATCTTGTGCTCAGGGTAGACTAAGAACTGAGAAGGCTACAATGGTGCTTGCTGCAAAGCTGGGGCACTTCGGGAGTTCCGGGCAGCAACGGACTATAATAATTCTCAGACACTGTCTACATAAAGGCCAAGACATGGTTTGTTTTCATGGTGGGAATGAAAGCACTTGAAAGGCATTTCAACCTGCTGTCTCCATGTCTATTTGCCAGTGGCAATACAATGGATCAATGCAGGGGAGAGGGAAAGGATAAAGAAAGAATGGACCTCACCTGACACTCACAGCCATTTTGTAACTATTTCAGTCGCTGCAGGCCTTTCCTTCTCGGGGAAGAGTAGGTTCTGTGAGGCTGCTCTCTAATAGCACTTCTGAAGCCTCTGAGAAGAGAAGTGAAATATCCATCGGCACTCTAATGAGCAAGCCTATGGCCATTCCCTGCAGAATGCCTGAGTCAGGAGGCTGCCATGGTTTTCCAAGGTAGGCTGGCAGAAGAAAAACTCTCAGATCTGAGATGTATTTATCAATATATCTGGGTTCAGTGTTGCATGATCTTAGGCAATGAATTACGTTTTCTGAGTCTCATGGTAAAATATTTACAATGAGGAAGAACGGTGAAGATTTAAATCAAAATGTGTCACTCAAGAACTTTAGATAGAAGTGCCCGTTTAAAATATGCCAGTTACTCATTCTTTTTATGTAAATGATGCATGTGTAAGAATCTTTCCTAAACAAGGTGGCCACACAGTCTATGGTGTGGATACTTTCCCTGAAATTGCACAGTGGTGGTCCTGCTCCCCCTTGGCAAGACATCTGCCCCTCCACCTCTATTACCCTTTACTGGTGGCGTCGAGGGTGAATAGTTTCTCACATCTTACTTTTCATATGAATAATCCTTCAGTAACTACAGTGTATTGGTTTCAGAGCCACTCAGGAACATCACAATCTACGCATGCTGAAGATACTCTTTTAAAATAGTGTAGTGTTTCTCCTAGAATCAATAGTGCAGTGTTTTTCTAGAACCCTCCCATATACCTTAAATCACTTCTAAGTTACTTATAAAACCTAATATATAAATACTGTAAAAAAAGTAGTCTTATATTTTTAGAAAATAATGATAGGAAAGGTCTATAACAGTTTGATATATATAATATTTTAGTGGCACAATTATTTTTATGATAGAAATGTTTTTTAAATTGCATTTTTATTGATTCTTTGAGAATTTCCTATAGTATATTTCCACCATATTCACATTCCCTCCTCTAACTCCTCTAAGGTACACTCCCACCTCTTTAATCTCCCTGCCTGCTTCTGGTCCTCTCATTTCTTAAAGGTTTATCAAGTCCAATTTGTATTTCTCAAATACTCTTGGTTGTAGGTCCATTCCCTGAAGTTTGGTCAACCTGTCAGACATCACTCCCTTAAAGAAAACTGACTCACCCTCTCCCAGCAACTATTATTTGCCAATAGTTCCCCAGCTATTGGGGCTGGGGCTTCATGCCTCCCTCTCTCTTCCATGCTAGGCTCTTGTCTGTGTTCAGCTTGTATGGATCTTGTGCGTGCTATCACAGCCACTGTGGGTTCATGTGTGTAACTGTCCTGTTGTGTCTGGAAAACACAACTTCACTGTATTCGTCTACCTCCTCTGACTTGTAGACTCTCTCCATCTCCTCTTCCACGACGCTCCCTGAGCCCTTCAAGTAGGAGTTTGGCATAGATGTGCCATTTAAGGCAGAGAACTCTGCAGTCACTTAGTCTCTGCGCATTAACCAGTTGCAGGTCTCTGTTTTAATGGCTCTGATGAGACTTGAGACATGCATTCGTCTATGGGTATAATGATAAATCATTAGGAACTGGCTTAATACTATGTTCAATTAGCAAAGAAATAGTAGGTTTTCCCCTACGGCCTATGATCTGTCTAGTTAACATGCTCTTGGCCCTGATAATAGTGCCAGGTATGAATTCAGTTTTGTGAAGTGACAAATCCAATCAGAAAGTGGTTGATTATTCTCACGACATCTATACCACTCTTCCACCAGTGGGCACATTTTGCTAGGCTAGTCATTGTAGCACGCAGGTTCACAGCTGGGTAAGGCTGATGATTTCTTTTCTCTCCTGCAGCTTAAGTAACACCTTCTGGTGCTATGAAAGCCAGTCAGTAGGGATGAATGTTTGAAATCAGCATGAGCTTGATTTCTCCTTGCTTGTTCTACATCTCATGTATGTAGTATCACAAGCAATAGGGCCTTACCATCAAGTTCTGAGAGGTTACCAAGAGCAATGGCAATAAGTAGTATTGTTCGAGGGTCTGTAGGAAGCCCCTAGTCAACAGCTCCAAAAGAGGGAGCCTGAAAAAAAATATAAAAAAGTAATAAAGCAAAGAGTTGCTTCTTTGAAAAGAGTAACAAGATTAATGGAGCTTTAGCTAGTTTAACCAAAACAAAGAGAGAGGATCAAAATTAATATGAAAAGGGAAACATCAGAGCAGACATTGAGGAAATTAAGAGAATCATAAGAACATTCTTTGAAAAAAATCTATATTTTACTAAAATGGAAAATCTAAAAGAAATAGACACTTAAAATATTTTCTATCTTATACATGTCAAATTCAGGACTTCAGAGTATATGCACTTAGAAAATCAACTTTATTACTTTTTGCATTGAATTTCAGGTATTTGTCTGTGCACATCCACAAAGCCAAGAAAGGGAGGCCCTTCAATTCATTTTGTCTTCAACTCGCCCATCTGCCTAATCCTATCCCTTTATTGAAAATAACTGTCCCCCAAACCTTTCTTGCCTATAATTCTCCCAGTACACAGATGGATGAATAGCATTCTTGCCTTTAAAATTCACTTTTCAAACATTCCTATGTATCATCACTTCAAGCAATCATTAGGCATTTCTGCCAAATAATCACAAAGCCAGATTCTTGTGAAAAGTAATGTGTTCCTGGTGGCGTGACAACAGCCAAAACTGCCCCGTAAGTCTAAGCCTGTTTCCAGGTCACCAGGATGATTACAAAATTACAGGGGTATTGGTTAAAGATAATGATGAATCAGATTTGGAAAATCTCATCCAGATAGACCAGAAGAAAGATAAGTGACTAAAACAGGCCAATAAACCATAGGATTTATGTTTAGATTACTCTACATGGAGTTCTGTAGAAAAAGCTTCAGAGCATTTTTGTAACTAAGGAAGTCAGTTAATAGTGACTATTCTCCCCAGCTGCTTTGAGTTTTACAATTTGCAAAGCATTCTTTTCTCCAATTTTATTCACTTCAGCCTGAGATATAAGCAAGTTACTTTCATTCACATTTTTCAAATAAAGAAACAGGTCTCTGAGGTCAAGACTCTCAAGTTTTCACAAGTATAGTATAGCAGAACTTTTGTTAAAATACAGAATTCTGGACCATTGTGGAAGAGAGGGTGGAAAGAGTGTAAGAACCAGAGTTGGGGCATGAACATTAGGAAACAGAGGCTTCCAGGTCTCTGGGAACTTGCTCATGAACTTGCAAAAACAGTAACGGCCTGCACAAGACCTGTCCTGACTCAGTCAGACAAAAACTCAGCATAGAATGGGGAAATGGGCATCAGGCCCCAACCCTACCAAATAACTGTTAGCAAATGGTTACTGTGGGTTGAGGGAGAGCAGATCTCCTTTAAGGGAGTGACTCTAGATAGTTCGTCCAGTGGATGAACTTGCACCGAGGGCTATCTGGATACAAATGCTTGACTAGATGGGACTTAACATATGACAGAACACCTGAAGTCTGGTGGGGACTATCTGGACTGGGAAATAGAGTGGGGATCTAAATTTGATTACAATGTACTATATGAAATGTACAAAAAGTCAATAAAAAAACACAAAATTCTTGTGACTAGAGAGATGGGTCAGTAGTTAAGAGCACTGGCTACTGTTGCAGAGGACCTGAGTTCAGTTCTCAGCACCTACATGTTAGCTAACAACCATCTGTAACTCCAGTTTCAGAAGATCCAACACCCTCTTCTGATCTTTGGAGGCATAACACACACTTGGTATACTTTGTGGGCACACATACTCACAAAACACTCATATACATAAAATAGAAATAAGTTAAAAAAAAATCAAAGCCCCACAGAATTTGAATTAAATCGCTAGAAATATTTGGCCCTATTAAAGGGATTTGAAATCACTCAATAGGATCATCATGTCAGATTGAACCTGGAAAAGTGGAGGGATGCATATTAGAACCTGAGGAACAGTTTGCAACATGAAAGTTTGCCTTTATCTTCCTTTCCACAGTTGGAAAACATGACTCAGATGGGGTAAAGAAATAATTTTCATTTTTTTAAAAGAAATAATTTTCATTTACAGCCACTTTTGAAAAAGATGTATCCTTGCTCCAGAGTGTGTTACTGAATATGTTAAAGCTGTAATGAAATGCTTCTTCTAATCATGTGGTTATTAAATTTTAAAAAATTTAAAAAATGATAATTCTTCAAAGCATAAAAATTTGCTCCTTAATAATTAGTAGTTGTGAAAAACATTACCATTGAAATCTACCTGATGACTTTGTATCCATGCTCAGATGCCAAGGAGCTCAGAAAGTAACCGACAACCGACTGTAATAATCAGATATATAGAGATTAGAAACGCATGTGCATCTTAGTGTCAATTGTAGTAAATTAAAAATTAAGTTTTCTGTATCAAACTGTGGATTTTAATAATGAAGTAGAGTTCTTTTTTAAAGGTTAAAACCTCATTTAATTTTATGTCTTATAGGGTTTATACTGAGTACAATATTGTATAACTGTATTAATTAAACTGTAAACCTAAAAATTTACAGCCAATTTTGAAAGAGATGCAGCTTAGCTCTGGAAATTGTTATTGACTATGTCAATGCTGTCGTAGTGAAATGCTTCTAATTATGTGGTTATTAAATAAATAATTTTAAAAAATAAAATACCTAAAAAAATTTTTTAAAGAAATAATTTTCAATGCATCTCCAAGATGATTCTAATAAGTACTTCTTGGTTACAAAGTATTCAGGTAATTTTTCTCTTCCAAAATGGAAGTACTTAGTACTCAGTTCTCTTCTGAAATGGAAGTACTTAGTTCTCAGTTCTTGTTTTGTCTAGCTCTCTTTGGAGTCATAGCCACTGCACCATTACACGATATACAATGGATTTTATTCTGACTGTTGCGAAAGTGAAGCAGCTTCTTCTAAAAAGAGGGTGATGGGCGATTTCAACTTTGGATGACTGATGTAAAACACATCATAACAGGCTTGGAAAATGAAAAGTTTTGTTCAACATTGACATCTGAGGTATCTGAAAAAAAGCTGATGTATGGATTTCTTATTCAATAGCTCACATTTTCTGTTTATAGATGGTGGCAACATGAACCCACATGATCATTTCGGGTCTAAGAGCAAAATATGACTGTTCTAATACCCACTGCAATATAAGAATGCTTTGCAGGCCCTCCCTTCAATAAACAGAGTCTCTATCTACTCCTTAAGTCTAAACGATCCATGATGACATTTCATGCAATAGCATGTACACGTATTGACATGCCATTTTGAAAACATGATCATTCAAAAGGTCTCGTACTTCCCTTCCTCCTGGACCTTGACATACATCCATGTGAGCAAGCTGTGGATAATTAGCTGAAGGATGACACACTTCACAGAGGCAAGAAAGGCCATCTGGGCTGGGGACACCCAGGACCCAAAGCCCCTCTAACCACAGAGTCTTGAAGTTCAAATTCAGAAGGTGAGGACATTAACTCTACTTCATGATATAAGGAATTGTGGTTACAAAGCAAAGGGAAACAGCCAAAGGAAAGAGTGGAGACTTGCAGCCGTTTTTGCATAATAGACCACATCTGTTTTATTCAGCTGCCTTGAATTTATATGAGTAAATAATGTATGTTAAACATTTAGAACAGTCACCTACAAATATAAGCTAGCATTACTGTTTTAAAAATGAATCCCAATGGGCCATTCCAGGATCATGCACAGGAACTCAAAGGCATAAAAGTGCAATCAAATCATACACCGAAGGTCAAATCATACACCGAAGGTCGGCAGTTTACTTGTCACCGTTCTTTCCTGAATACACACACTGCATTTAGCAAAGCTACTTTCTGCCCACTGCCAAGAGAAAAGTATATGTCATCTCTTCTTTGCAGGCCATGACTAAAGGTTTCAATGGTAAAGATGACTCGTACCTTAAAGAACTGGAAGAACTTTTTTACTGCTTCTCAATGCATTGTCTAACTGCTGAATGGCACGGAGTGTAAATCCCACCACAATCACAAGCTCTGGATGACACGCAAGCAGGTTTCCAAGTCTTCAGAAAAACGTTTACTCAATGTTTCCCTCATCTGGGGTTGTCTCTATCTCTTGAGACTCATAAAATTCTATCTCGAGAACACAAGTAAGCTTTTCACATTCTTTGAAAACAACAGTTTATTTCCTCCCTGGCTATAAGTGACTTTATTGGATTTCAGTATCTAAAGGAAACAGTTCTGTGTTAGAGAGTACTTTTACTGAGTCACTAGTTCTATTCAGAACCCTGGTCCTGAGATGTGGGATTGGCAGATAGTCTTGAATCCTTTGATATGCAAATCAATTTCATGATTAAAGAAAGCTTCCTGGCTTTCATATTACTGTTCGGACAGAAAGTGTTTATATAGTTAAAAATTCTACACAGATTTAGCTCTGTAGCATCAACTACAACTAAGCAATACAATCTCTGTGGTTCAACAATATAAATATTGTATTGTTCTAAGGGGAAAAGCAGTTCACGCATTGAAATAAATTCCTTGCCAGTCCCAATGGGATCCAATATTTGACAAGTCCAAGGAGATACAAAAGCCTCTGTACAAATTTAGATAGAATTACCTCAAACTAAAGAGAAAAGCATAAGCTAGGTATGGTGTTGCACCCAAGTAAATCTATCATTACACAGTCTGAGGCAGAAGGATAATGATTTTAATATCAAACTGGACCTCATCACGAGAGCCTGGATCAAAAACTTAAAATAAGTAAAATAAACGGAAAAGAACTTCTGCTAAGTTTCATTCAGCTATATGATTAAAGTATAGACCTATATTCCCTTAAGGCTTCTCTGTGGAGGGCGTTCATCAACAAATAGTTCTCAGAGAAAATATGTTGGAGACAGCATTGTCTATTATGTTCCATTCTTGGGCATATTAAAGGTGTAGATAATTCAAGTACCACCTGCTTAGCTATGAAACAAATATTCCCAGAAGACACAAAACAAGGGATCACCCTTTCTTTTTAATTAGTTCAAACATCTTGAAAAATCTAGAAGTCCTTGAGACATCAGTATACTTTGAACAAAGCAGATGTCCATAACATACTTTCAGAGGACATTATTTTAGACACATGGTAGTTTGATACCTTTGGAAATGGCAGGAATAGTTGTTAGGTGACTTTCATAGTTTGAGACTTCTGGTTATAAATTATTTGACTCTTAAGAAGTCTTAATAATGCATTAGAAACAAACCCAAGTAAAATTGCCTAAACATGTCCTTAGTAAGATTAAGGTGCGGATTCCTGGAAGATGACATTGCTGTCACTGAAGGTTGGCAGCCACAGAAGGGCAGTGCCACTGTTGCAGAGGACATGGGTTTGGATCCCAATACCCACATGGCAGCCCACTACTGTCTATACTCCAACTCTAGAGGATCCAGTGCCTTCTTCTGGCCTCGAGAGGAAACAATCATCCAAATGGTGCGCATATGTATATAGGTAAGCAGTCATAAAACAAAACTAAATCTTTTAAAAAAGAGAAATACCTTCTCAGTTAAGACCACATTTCATCTGATCTCCTTTTACTCATCAATAAGAATAAAAAACTCACTCGTTGTCATTCTGAGATGCATTCGTTACACTTTCTGCTGAGTTAATAAAGTGGAAGAACTTACTCTGCTACGGAAATTGTCAAAACAGATAGTGGAAAGAGTTTATTTTGAAGTATAAGAGGTAAGAGTGGTAGGAAGAGAAATGACGGCCTTCAAATATCTTGAACTTCATCTGCAACAATTGGAAACCTAAGATCAACTTGGCCACGTGTTGTTGGAAATCTCCCATGTTTCATAAATCTTTTTCAAGGTTTCACATGATTTTTTTTATTTTTGTTATAATTTCTTTTCTTTTTATGCTCTGCAAATACTCCTGGTAAAGGTGAATGCTCTAGAATGCTATGTTTCCTTTAAATAATCTATCCCAAGGGGTGCAACACTTCAGTCCAATGCCCAGCAGACATGAGAAAATTTCGGTGCTCTGGTGCGCTCTGAAGGCATTTTCCTCCACAGTAGCGCATATTCCCTTTTGCCTCTGAGGCTGGAGTCACTTGGATACTGTCATAAAACCTTTAAGGACATGTGGTACTCTTTAATAAGAGTAGAATGGAAGCCTCTGAGCACTAAATAAAGCATTCACCTATGTTTTCAAATTGCAACCAGGAAGTAAATCTTGAGTCTTGTTAGAACCGGCTGTTTCTAAGGGAGGGGCAGAAGGATCTACTTTCTGTACCTCTTTCTCTTCCCCAGACTGTGCTGGGCAGAGATTGGGGGTGTTGGATGCATTCAAGTTGTCCAGCTCCCAGACCAAAGCTGGAAGAGAGAGAATCCAGGGCACGTGAAAGAGAACAGCTCTGGCTATATCCTGCAGAGCCTTTGATTCAGAAGGAAACTGGACTCTGTGCCATATGCTGCGAATCAGGTAATGACAAGTCAGATCTAACCCTCCCATAGCCGTCGCTACACAGTTGTCTCCCAGGCAACTGCTCCAAGTTGACAGGTGTAGATGCGCTTTCACAGGTAGAAAGAGATTAGCTCTATCCCACTGTTTTTGTTCATCCCTCACTAAAAATTTCCATCATGCATGGCTGGGTCAAGAAAGTTAGTCATTATACTGACTTTGAATTCAATTCTTCATTAATGGGAGGACGTATCTCAGGTCCCCCCAGTGCCCTCCTTTCTCTGCCCGGGTTCTGTGCAAGCAAAGCAGATGGTTTATCTCCCATTAGTATCCAAGTGAACTGTGTTTTCAAGTGCAGACTGAACTTTTGGTATCCTGGAATCTGCACTTCAGCTGCTAACCCATCTTTTAAAACTCCTGTGTGTGTGTGTGTGTGTGTGTGTGTGTGTGTGTGTGTGTGTGTATTCTTACTGCTCTAAATCTGGCTTTCTGCATTAAATGTTCAACTTTTATCATTCTTTAGTATTTTCTGGAATTCTCCATAACTCCAGTTCTGAGCCTTTCTAGATCAGCTTTGCTTTGGATGTTAAAGCCCGTTAGCATGCTGTGTTTGCAGCTTACCTTCTTGCTTCCTGAGACTTTGACAGAGAAGAACTTAGCCTCTCTAAGAAGAAATTTGATGTCCAGTTCTAGTTTAACAGGAGAGAGCATTAATAAGTTAACCATTTAACATCAAATTGTATTTGGAGAAGGAAAACAAATCTCTCCAATCCTAGAAATGTGTAAAATCTGAAAAGTAGCATTAACAATACGAAAAAGCACATCTAGCGTCTGCCTACGCCTTTCCACATTTTTTTTTTTTTTTGCCTGTTAGCTTCACTTGGGGCCATAGCCTCACATGGCCACATGACCTCACTATCTCACACATTTTTTTCCCCATCATCATTCCCCATGCTGAGAACTAAGGGAAGGTTGGTGAAGATAATTTATCTGATTCCTTACAACTGTATCATCAGAATTCTGAGGAGAGAATAAGGAGTTTACATACATTTATTCTAATTTTAGAGGTGGTTAGTTCCTCCAAAATCATTTTGCTTGTGTCATTTCCTCCTTTCTCCTCTCTTATCTCTGTGATAACATGTAGACAAAGCTACATAGAAGAGGCAACATTAACTGGTCAATGCTGTATAGGGTGTGGACTGTGACTTTTCCCTATAATGTCTAGTTTGGCTTCTTGGGAATTATAACTACCACTAAATTCAGAGTTCTTAGCAAGTTTAGTGCTGCCTATAATGTGCTCTCTATTTGGGGCCAGAACACTCCATTTTTAAGAAGATGGAAAATGTATTTTCATTCAAACAGTGTGGGATACAGCATTTAAAACCTTTTGAGCTAACACCAGTCCAAATTCGATAAAACGGCATGAAGTGCAAAGCAGCCCTCCTCAGATCCCCTGAATTGTCTGTCCATCATTAAACTCATGTCCCCTCAGTGCAAGCAAGTCGTGTTCCCTCCTTGTCTGAGTACAAACCTGCAGTGTTCATTCTGACTACTACCCATGAGCCCTTCTCATAAATGCTTTTGCTGTGTTATCTACCAAGCAGAAGAGGTGGCCCCAGGTGCTGACTGGTACATGCGGTGGCTCCCTGTACACCCACCCTTCTATGGGTGTTCAAGCCTACTTCCAATCTCAATGAAAATGTTCACGTAGCAAAAACTCCTTCCAGAGCCCTAAGTCTCTTCCCTGTTTTGAGCATACTCAGAACATGTTGGGTTGACACAGTCCCAATAAATCATTTTATCATTTTTTTTCCTTTTGTATTGTTTAAACTATTAAGTGGTGTTTCTCTATTTCCAAAGAGCTGGCAGATGGTGAAATAAGCTGCATCACTGTCCGTGTGGCTGCTGTTTTGGAAACCAGGACGAATTTCAGAACTAAAGCCAGGATCTAAGATTAAAGAATATTTTTTTAAGATAGGTTCCTTTTGGTGAAGAGAGGAAGTTTAACACACAGGCATGGTCTCTAGTAGGCATTTATGTGGCCTGGAAATGGAAATGAGTGGCATTTCTCCCTACCTGGGCTCCAGATTCAGAAAAGTAGGCTGAAAAGCTGGCATAGCCTGGCATACCCCAGGGCAAGGACTAAGAAAATGCAATTGTTTAACTAAAGAAACAGGAGGAATGTTTGCCAAAAATGAACTGCAGAAGCTCTGCTTCAACATGAGTTTGAGGAAGTGAAAAGGCTTTGGATGGGATTTCTGTGACTGTCGCTGACAATGGGCTGGCTGGCTCCCCACTGGCAGATGGTGTCAGGGTGTCCCTCTTGAAGAAACACCCTGAAACAGCTGTGAGCAACTTAGGAATCTCCACTGTGGCTGCATAGATGATGGCAATAAAGAGAGCACGGGTGTCAGCTCTGCCTATATTGAAAGACCAAGCCACACAATTAAATGTGAGCGATCAAACTGAGTCTCCTAGAATATATTTTATTTTTTAATATTTTATTTATTATTTTATTTTTGTGCTTTGCTTCTCCTAGAACAAGAATCTCTCTCTCTCTCCCTCCCTCCCTCTGTCTCTCTCTCTCCCAAACACATACACACACACACACACACACACACACACACACACACACACACACACAATCAAAAGCAGTGGG
>NW_008332087.1:2557686-2573635 GCF_000622305.1 Nannospalax galili
ACACACACACACACACACACACACACACACAATGAAAAGCAGGGGGAGTCAGGCCTGAGGTAGCAGAAGGCAGTCTTTTCATAAAAACTTTCATGGATTCTGTGTTCCCTTTTTTAAGCAGGAGGGAATGAATCCAAGCTACACACAAGGGATGATGATTACACAGGGCCATGGACACCAAGAGGCAAGGAACATCAATGACACTCATGGTAATTGTCTACATAGATGGTGACCATATTTTCCTTTTTAAGTGGACACCAATGTTATTCCTCTTCTTTCAAGGTTATTAGTATAGGATGAGACAGTTGTTTTTGCAAAGAATTTCTAGATGACTTTGATCTACTCAGTAAATCATCATGGGAGGTAGAGATGGACCTGCTAGCATGGAGACTATGAGAGGTTATGCTACTAGGCAGGGATATGCAAGTGAGAATTTTTCGCTATAACTGAGGCTTCTGGAAGGCAGATCTCTAATTTCATTTATCTATGAAATGCACTTGACCATGAGATATTCCCCTGGAAATTTTTGGCTAAATAATGGAAAAACGCATGACTTAAGCAGTGACAGAATAGGATGGAGTTATCTCTAGAAAGAGCTTATGTCACTTATATCACACCTCTGTTACATCTTTTTTTAACATCATAGTGAGAATTTTGCTGTGTGCCCATGGGTGTTCTAACTTGACCCTCAATAGTTCTATGAGTGATTTTATGATCTTGATTAATGGGACCACTTTATAGAAAAGTGGTAAGAACCTTTATCAGGTTAATAAGAATTTGAATTTAAGAACATAGTAAGATAGAGCATTAAGGACATTTATGATCAGTTGTTCCAGTTTTATGGATGAGACAACAGGCCAGAGCTGGGAATAAAGTAATTAACTCAGTGCTGAACATAGAGTACATCACTACATTCTGACCTTCTAACAGCATTCCAGGAACTGTTTTTTACTTTAAATTGATCTTTCTAAGTTGTGGGCTCATCTAGCTTTTGTAATCATATATTTAGGAACTAGACCAAAGCAAAAAATATAATCACAAATGGTTATTTATGTTAAGGACTTCTGAATATTGGTGAGTTTACATAATCAATTGTTATTGTCCCAGTCTGGGAATTCATTAACAGAAACTTGGCTTCTGTGGTCATGGTTGTGGCATCTTACCGGTGGGATGGAAGTTCAGAGCTGATTAGAATATAAAAGTTGGGGGCACTGTGTAAAGACAGCCTGGCACTTGGCAAAACTGAATTCTCAGCCCAGCTTTGTTTCGTACGAGAGTAAGAAAACTTCAATTCCCATTCTGCACCTTTCATAAGTAGCAGTTTAGCTTAGGGCACATTGAAAACTTTGGATTAGTATCTTTACTCTGCAAAATTACTGATTTTTCTTCATTGTAAAGGTTAGCATGCCAGAGGGGAAGAAACATATGAGCATTTCTAAGTTGATTAAAAAAAAAAGTCGATGGGGAAAATAATACTAGATTATAGTAGTTAAAAGAGCTGACCTTCTCGGTTTGGAGGTAGGTCATCCTGGGAGAATTTCTAGGTAGAAAAACATATGATCTCAGGAAGTTGAATGTGTTGGGGCATGCCTGCTATCTTAACACTAGGGAAACTGAGGCAGGGAGAGCATGCGTTTGAGGTCAATGAGTTCCATTCTAAGGAGAGCAACACAGAGAGACCTTGTTTAGAATGAAAATAAAGAAAGGATTGCATGTTTATTAAGGAAAACTCAGAATAGAAATTTCAGTGTAGGCATAACACGGGAAGCTAAGCCTAGAAGAGAACTATTTCTTCTAGTCCTAATGTTCAGAGCAAGTGAACAGCGAGAGACAAGATCACTGGTAAAAAACAGTGTTAGAACAGAGAAAATACCATAGAAGGAAAGAGCTGGCCTTCACTTAAGTGTGGCCTGAGGTGGTGTGATTACGACGCTGGCAGCAGGAACAATCTTCAAACAAAGGACATTGAGGTTGGATGCTTCCATCTGCTGCAGTTCAAAGAAAATCAAGATTCCCAACTCCAGCTACTTTCTACAACAGGTCTATTCTTGTCTGCTGTTGTATTTTCTTGACAAAATGTCACTTACTAGGATCCGAAGTTTATGGTTTAAAGGAGCATATGCTTTGTGAAACGGTCCGGTAGAAAGCCAAACTAAATTGTTATTAGCTTTAATGTTGAATGGGGAAAAAATAATGCCAGTGTAGCTACTAAAATTGTAATTTCAATTAGTCATATTAACATTTCCATGCCTTTTAAAGAACACTGTTAATAATATTCATTGTATTTGGAATGATGCTGTACCATAAACCTAATAACGTTTCAAAAAATTATAAAATATTGTTACCTATTATTTTGATTTACCTACATATTCACCTGTTATCCAATAAATTTAAATTCTGTGAATACCTCTGAAAGCACATTGAAACTTTGGCTTAAGAACAGAGGGAAACTTGAAATATTTATCTTGCAATAAAAATGGGTGCAGAGATTCTTCCATGACCGCAGGAGAATTTCAAGTCATTTCCTTTTTTACCTACAACTGTCTTAAAAGAAGGAAAGAAAATAGGGTACGATTAAAGGATAGGATGATTTCAAATATTTTTTTATTTATTATTTTTATTTTATGTGTATGAGTATATTGCCTGCATGTAGGTAAGTGCACCTGTGTCATGCAATGCCTGTGGAGGACAGAAGAGGCCATCGGATTCCCTGGAACTGGAGTTACAGACAGTTGTTAGCTGCCATGTGGGTGCTGGGATTCGAACCCCAGTCTTCTGCAAAAACAACCAGTTTTCTTAACCTAACCGCTGAGCCATCTCTCCAGCCCAGGATAGGATGATTTTAATGTAAAAGGATAGAACAGAGAATATAAGGGAAAATTGGGGTTGAAGTTGAGAATCCTGGATTCTAAATAAGGCTTCTGATATCAATGGTCATGCCCCTTGCTTAGTATTAGCCAAGTCCTTTAGTTATATAGCTGTTAACTAGATTATTGCTTTAGCTCTATGAAGTTTCACAATACTTTAAGAAATTAAAGCAAAGCAAATGTATCATTGAAGGAAGAAATGTAAATTAAGGATAAGTACAGAGAGGAAAAACAAACCACTAATGCAATTATTCAGAGAACTGATGTATAAATTGGGAAATTTCTAATCTTCTGTCTTTTGTGTTTTGTGTACATGTTCATGCACAGTGTGTGTATGCATGGAATGTTTGTAAAACAGCTTTAAAGCACAGCTTGTTCAATGAAGTATGCATCATGGGAAGCTTTTGTGTCTATATAGTATCAGAAAACTTGTCTTATATATTAATTAAATATAAATACGAGTTTACAAATATGAGCTTATTATAATATATTCAATAATTCACCTGTTTCCAATTTTCAATAGTAATTACTAATGCTCAATGACTGTCTTTGCACATTCCTACAAATAGCACATGGAGAGTAAAGAGAAGTGATGGGGTACAGTGTGAAACCTTTTCACAACTGGAACTTTAAGGGTAATGGAATCTCATCTAGTTGGGTGCAGAGAACAATTTGGGGTCAAGAACAGTTAATTATGGGAACAATTTGATCAGGTTTTTTAAGTAGCAAGATTAGAAAGTTTTTTCTGAGTAGGGTCATGCTACTAGGTTGACATAGGCCAGGAAGACCAAATTTCCCAAAGCAGAAAAAAATGTGAAAAAATGGAAGGGATTGATAAAACATTAATAAGAAAATTATAACACTGAAGACTCCATCATTTGCTAAAGGAATTAGAAAAGAATGTAAAAGAATTGGAAGCAAGTCAGGTAAGTTAGACTTCCTTAAAAATGCTAAATACATCACAGCAACACTTTCAGTTGTACCAAGGCACAAGTTAGGATCATCTTCTTGTCTCCATCTGCTGTCACCAATTGCCCTGAACTTGTGGTGTAAATGACCTGCTTGTGATTATGCCCCCCCCACCACTTCCCCCACCCCAGGACTTGCCTTTCTCTGCCCTCTTCTGTTCTTTGTGTTCTTCCTTGATCAGTACCATACATCCTTTAAGAGTGAAGCTCTGTTTCTAAGGAAGCCCATCTTGACGTAGCAGTCTAAAACAAACTTCTGTCCTTTGGGATGCCATAACTCCCCGTGTTTACTTCTGTTAATTTCCTACCATATGACAGTGAAATTTGGTTGTTAACATTCTTCTTTGAATTGAGTGTTTGAAGGAAGTATTTAACCTAAATTATCTTTGTAATTCCAATATCTATAATAACATTCAAATTTTGAAAGACTCTTGCATTGAGTGAAAGACTGATTCCACATTAAAGCTGGGTTCAGAGGAACAAATAAGAAAATAATTGTGTAATAACTGGGTCAACTGCAGTTGTTCAACTAAATTAAGTTCTATAAGAGTAGCTGGGGGAGCATTGCCAGGTCACGTGTGTTTGATGGCTCCATTGGTTTCAGTTTGGCTATGTTCCATAAGCCAACTTGATTGTTTAAATCAGACGCAATTTGATGATTAGTGATCAGTGGTCAGTGGTCAGTTCTGTGAACCTTGCTGCAAGAAGTGCTGTATAGTAACTACTAATCCAAGACTAAAATGCAGTGGGCATGTCCCTGGTGTCATGTTCTCTTACATCATGGAAATTACAGAGATGAGAAATAACTTTAACCCTTGTAGCAATAAAACTCTAACTGCAGAGAACAATCCAAGGAAATTTTGTAATTGTTCGGCTGTGGCTTATTTTATTTTTATATTTTAATCTTTAAATTTTGACTCACCATGACTTCTACTTATAAAATAAGCCTGAAGTTACTTAAGGAACTAATTGTGTTTGTCAAAGTGTGCTCTCATCATTGACAAGGTCTTGGCTGTTGTGGGTTTATGAGTATTTTCAATCATATAAACTATAAGATGTATCAAGCAAAGAAGATGGAAATCTCTAGAAAAGTCTTAATATGCAACAATTATAACTCTTTCACTAACAGACTTTACCAATAAAAATAAAGCACCTAAATGCATAAACATGATCTAAATACCGTATCATTATGAATTATTTCCTGTGTTCTCAAGCCTAAAGATTAGTCAAGATCTTGCTAAAAAATTAAAGCCACATGACATTCTGAAATAAAAGTGTGCAGATGCTTGGGGTATGTTCATCAAAGGATGCAAAAATATCCAAAGGAAATAATTTCATTTAAGCCATCTCTCTGTTTCTCCGCATACATCTGAAGTATATCTTCTATCAATTTTTGCCTATGGAGAGAAACATTTTTTAAACGTACTGAGTGTTAATGCTTCCAGACAAAGCCTAATTTCTTTGGTAAATGTTGTGTTTTGTGGAAGGGATGAGGAATTTGACTTCACTCTGGTGGAAGGCCTCCAAATCACTTTGTAAAGCATATAGACAGAGGGGTAGAGAACAAGTCTGACTGTTACAGTCATACAGCCATGGACTAGGCACAGTTTCTAGGTTCCTTTGGAGGATCAGGGTCGGAATTCATTTTCAAGAAAACATCATCACAATGGCTTACCACCTCTTTTATCAGTCTATTTCAATTCACTTTCAGAAAATACCAGGTGTAAAAAGCTTGGTGTTCCCTTAATGGAATTTTTTCCAATAATCACCTTTATTAAACAAGTTCTTTGATAATTTCCTACCTGCTTATAATGCATTCTGGTTACCCTTTACCTTCTCCCCCTCCCTCTGAGTGTTGTCAAAGTTCCAAAGGCATAGTGACTTACTTCTTTTAATGAACTTTTTTTTTTAGCCTGGGCACAGCTGACCAAAAATATCTCCACCAGATGGCTCTGTGGTCAGCAGCTTGAGGTGTTCCCTTCTGCTGTGAGATCACAAAGTTCTTCTGCTTTCACTGTCCATGCCCTGCTCTGTCAAATCAATGTTCTGACCTGGCCGCATGGAACTGCAAAAACACATTTCTTTTCTTTTTGTCTACTATGCTGGCATGAAATGGTGGTGGTGGTATCTCCTGGATCCTTCTTCGGAAGCCTTGAGTTTACTGTGATCTCAAATCTGTCACTGTGTTCTGTGAAATCTTCAAAGTCTAGTGTTATTTTTTCTGCCTCATGCAACAAAAGCTTTTGGCATAATATGAAAAAATGCAGCATGATAGCACTGCAAATAATGGGTCTATTTCTCAATATATTGTGTATGTTTTATAAGGTCCTTTTTCCTTTTGACAATTGCATGCTTGCGTGCGACATACTGTGATCATGCTCACACCCCGTTACCTGCTCTGATCCTCTTCCCACTCTCTCTGACGCCCTTCTTTCCACATAGCCCCCTTTGACTTTAATTTTCTAGTTTTTGATAGTTTCATACATGTATATAGTTAATTTTTTATCATTTTCACCCCCCATTACTTCCCTTGTTCTCTCCATTTCCTGACGACGTCCTTCCCAACAAGTCTCCCTCCTTCTTTGATGTCTTTCTAGTGTATGACCACCCACGTTGTGTTTATCTAAGGAGCTGATGTACTAATTTCAAAATTAAACACAATCAATATGAATGAAAGAAATCATAACAAAGTTGGTACCAATACATTAAATTTAACAAAGAACTCGTGATGTGTAATGTGCATGTGTGTTTGAACTCTTGAAAGGTTAGTGGACCTGAAATTCTTCTCAACTACCCGGCTTTTATATCTACCTTTTTCTGAAAGTGGATTCCAAAGAGTTGGTAAAAGAGTTGGTGAACCATTTGTAATGAATTCCTTTTAACAATGAATACTTCCTAACCCCCAAAACCTAGGAACTATGGCTAGTGACAGCTCTCTGTGATTGGCCACACAGTAGCCACAATTTTCCTTCCGTTCCCTATTTCCCGAGGGTTCATAATGTGCCTTTGAGCTCTTCCATCAGAGAGTTGAGTCAAGTCTCTCACCTCTTCAGTGTAACATAATCTTAGAATTTTCCATTACCATTTCAGTGTTTTAGAAATGGTAAGTAAGTTCCAAACCAGGTACCACGAATCATGCAGGTTCCCATTTTTATTCATTCAAAATCATAGCCAGCAGACATGTAAGCAAGCACAGTCAGAGCAGCCTGAAGGGAATGAGTGGTCATTTGGCAAAGACCTACTATCTCATCTGAGGCCAACCTGAAGAAGTAAGTCCCAGCCAATCAGGCAACTGATAGCAGAGACAGAACCAGAAATGTCCAGCTAAGCTTAATCTAAATTGACCTATGGTACTGTACTTTAAATAAAAAAGATATTTTTATTTACTGTATCATTCCTGTCAAAATAAGATAAACTGAACCTAAACATTGGGGGAATACATGGAGATACTTACATGATCAATATACTTACACGATCACCATATTCCTTAAATATCCTTTAAATGAACAAAAGAAGGTAGGTGAGGAACTGCCCAGTACTAGAGTATAGTAAACAGCATTAAAGCTAAATCCACTGCATGGATTTGAATGGAACACTGCACTGGGAAACACATTAATTGAAAACTGACAGCATTTGATTGGACCACATACCAGATAGCAATACTGAATGATTGATACATTTCATGAATTTGATATTTGTTCTGTGGTTATATAGGAAAATCATCCTATTTGGGGTGAATTATTTATAAGTACTTAGGGTGTTTTAAAATTAATTAAGTGCCAACAAAGTTAATAATGCCAAATATAAACACAAAAATATATCTAAAAGCAGATACTGATGTAGTGATATGGATATGTAAATATAGAAAAGAATAACTGCCAATCATTCAAGAATGTAGATGATGGCTATCATAGATATTTTATTTCTGTTTTGGCTTTTTCACTGATGAGAACTGAGTACAGGCTTTGTGCATGTTAGGCAAGCACTCTTCCACTGAGCCAAATCTCAAGTTTCTCATGGAGATTTATTTTGGTAATTTATTATTTGGTTTTTAAAAAATAAAGAATTAAAAATCTGAGAGGAGGAGCTGAAGAGATGGCTCTGAGATTAAGAGCACTGACTGCTCTTGCAGAGGATCCAGATTCCATTCCCAGCACCCACATGGTGGCTGACAATTGTCCATAACTCCAATTCCAGTGAAATCTGATGTTCCCTTCTGATCATGACAGGCATTGCATGACCCAGGTGCACTTACATACAAACAGGCAATAAACTCATACACATTAAAAAAATAAAAATAATAAATAAAATACTAAAATATAGTTAAGATATCCAAGAGGAGATGATGTTTGTTATTTTTCTTAATAACGTCATGACCTGAAGAACGTGAGAAGAGTGAGTGGGAGAGGAAAGTGTTTATCTGTGGGAGTGTGAACAGGAAGCACTTTCTCCCTGTCCCTTATACAATGTCCAAAGACAGAGCACTGTCCTCCAGATGAGTGCTTGGGATCAAAACACCAGCCCACAGTAACGCTGTCTTTCCCCAGGGAGCCCGCTAATTCTCATGCCTTGGTGTCTCCTCTTACTGTCCTACAGCCATAGTAGAGGCCCCATTTTCCAAGGACTTTGCAGCTATTGAGTTGATACTATTTGTTCAACTTCAAGACTGTAGGACACCTTCAGATGGATCATTTTATATGAAAAAAATGATAGAGAACAAAGACTAAAGGAATTTTTGGATCCCATATGTCTGTATTAAAACTAAGCACCCTCCTGCATGGAGCTTCTAGTAAGGATTAAGAGAGTAATTTGAAATATTAATATAGTAATCTTTAGAAACTAAAAGATTATAGTCACAGTCCTCCTGTGTCTCTCTTTACAATTATTCTTTCATTTTTCCATATCCCCTGAGGATGTTTCACTCATTAAGCTCCTTTAAACTATAGAGATTTACTGCTTTGTTGTATGTGACTGAGTCACTGAATAATAACAGGAGATAAAGATTTTTGCCTCCTCCTCCCCACCTCCTTTTTGTTACATTACAAAATAGATTTGGTTGTAACTACAATGCTATGGAAAATTTCAATAATAATAAAAAAGAGGATGTAAAATTGGGAGATATGTAGGTATAGATCCAGGAAAAGTTAGAGGAGGGAATCAGGGGTGATTATGATTGAAATATATTGTATGTATGCATTAAATAGTCAAACAATAAATAAAAGTATTAAAATGTTAAATATCAGCATTTTTAATATTTACATAAACTCCCAAATATTTATAGTGGGGCCAATTTTGTGACACCTCCCAGTTGAAAATTCAGCTCATTTCCTTCAATTTACTAGGAATCAAATCCAAAACCATTGAAAGAGGGAATTGAACCCATTCTCTAGGGATTGTTCCTGTTTAAAAGCAAATGAATGAAATGGAAGTTTTGTCCTAATTTCAGTGTTGATTTTACATTGATTTACAGCTAAAGCATGCACAAAACAAAAGTGCAGGAAAGCAGACTCTCTTACAGCTCACAAAAGCATGCTTACAATTTGACATTTTGACTAAATAAGATGTCAGTTAAAGCTGAAAAGTCAAGAAATGCAGACTTGCTGTCCTTTGTACATCATATTAAACATGGTGCTTTGAAAAAAGGTTTACAATTTCCTTGGGTATTAGTACATCAGAAGGGTTGTTCTTAGTGGGTACAAGCAGTGTTATCTGAAATCAGAACATAGCTAAACTAGGTGTGTATCGTGGTGACTCATAACTCACCATGAACTAAGGTAGCCAGTAAATATTTGAAGTATATAGTTCATGTGCACTTCGACTGTTGCTACAAACTTCAGTTTGGCTGGGGATGGTTTTTTTTGTGTGCACTTGGTGTTTTTCAAGAATTAAATTCTGGTCATACTGTTTTTTTGCTAATTCCTACACACTGAAACATTCCCTTGATTTGGAATAAACAGGCGAGTCGCAAAACACTGTAGGGCGTTACATGACTCATAGCTGCTGGAAGAGAGACCACTTTCTCACAGAGCTACATGGAAGGTGTGCAGAGAACCTGTGATACCGCTTCTGTAAATCCTCACTCATTTTATGGTAGGATATTTGGGGACTCAGCTGCCTGAATCACCTGTGACCCTGGAGGTAACCCCTCATTCATGCTTCTATAGGTAACTCAAATCAACTCATCGACTCACCAAGCTAGGCTTGAGTGAAATTATTATTTGGTCTGTCATCAGCGCCCTATCTGAGATGAATAGACATTGGTTAATATCACCATAGGAAAAGTCAGAGTACAACTGGAGCCCGAACAGGGAATGACAGAACAAAATATGGGTGTGGGAGGAACAGTTGTGTCACTCATGCTATGCAACAAGACATGCAAATGACACTGATCCTTCGGAGGGTGTGGCGTTAATAGGAGCACTCCAAATATAGCTACATTTCCCAATGTGGTATCAGATGGTGTATTCCCTTGCTATAGTGGCAGTTGTGTGGCCTTGCTATGGGTGATAAGACATGTACTAAAGCTGCGCCATCTGAGAGTGGAGTATTCTTAGATAAAATCCAGATGACTGTATTCCTCTACATGGTATGGGTGGTATGCCTCCTCAATGGATGGAGCCCACCACGTGAATACACAGAGATGCTCTCAAAACCATTAGTGGACTAGACAGTATATTGCAATCCCCGAAAATAAATATGAGAGGCAAGAGTAAGCAGTGTTTGGCGGGAGTTCATGGTCACTGCTATAGGTGATGAGACAGGCAACTGAAACTGAGCTATGTACCCCAAAAGAACATGCCTGTGTAAGGAAAGAATTACAGTAGGGAAAAAGATAAGCGGATGTTGTCCTCATGCTAGCATTTGATTTGGCAGAAACAATGGACAAAAGAGAGGATAAGATGAAGGTGTTGGTTTTCCATTTCTTATAGTTGACAGGGTTCAAGAAAAATAATACAAATTGGGTCTGCGCTAGAGTCCTTCCTCTGATCCAAAATATTAGAACCCATGAGAAACCTGGAAATGAGAAAGGAGAGAGCTGGAGAGAAATGATAGAAGATTCCTACAGCACCAATTTTAACACAAAGGAAGGGAAGATCCATTACTCAGCAAGTAGAAAAAGACCGTAATAGTGTCCCAGTACAGAGACTGTGATAATCAGGGAGAAATCTTCCTCGGCAATACTTAATTTGGAAAGACTTTTAAATAAAATAATGAAGCTGCCCTTTCCAGCCTGGCTCATTATTGTTGTAGGATATGGAGAAGATAGAATCAGTTTGAGTGTCAAGAAAGCAGAGAAAGGAAAGATGGTGGGAGTCAGGAGGTATTGGGGGTACGGTGGAGATAATAGGGGCACTGTGACTAGGAAGGGAGGGAGGCAGGATGGGAAAAAAGAGTGGAGATGAGTGAATCTCAGGGGGCTAGGAAACCTAGAGGGAAAAGTGATATCCTAGAAACCCTATAAGAAATGCACATAGTGTGTCCAAACATTAATACATATGCATACCTGGGAGTTGCTTGGAAGGGAGCACAGTGCCAGATAGAAGAGACCTCCCTTAGAGTGACAAACATGCCATACAGCACTCATCAAAGAAGTTTCTTTTTGCAACAGATGGAGGATGCTGAGGAGTTGCACATCTGGTCAGGCCCAGAGAACACACACCTGGGAGATGCCCAGTACTAGGTGACACATCTGCAGTCAAATCTCTACCACCAAGGCTCATGGAGAATAGTGGAAAAGGGGAAGAGAGGGGACTAATGCACCCCTCAACTTTCACTAGTGAGGCTTCCGTGTACATCAGAGCGTAGTTCACACAGAAGGCCACAACTGGCCAAGCTTTGGAGAATAAGAGACTGTAGAGTATAGGACGGGACTCCCATATGGAACCTCACCCACCCACAGCTCAGGGACCATTGAGGAAGAGGAGGCGGAAAGATTGTAAAAGCCAAAGCAAGTTAATGAACATAAGGAGTGGAGGCTTCCAGGCCACCGTAAGCTTACTCATGTGAGCCTGCAGCAGAGGTGGTATCAAACCTGGGACCCATGTCAGCTTAGTTAAACAAGGGCCCAAAATGGAGGTGAGAAATAGGTGGCAGGCCAGCAGTAGACTGAGAACTATTTAAGACTGATTGCTGCTGGGTGAGGGACAGTATAACTTAAAACCACCACTGGATGGGCTGACTAGACTCCAGTGGACGCATTTACACTGAAGGACATTTGGGTACAAACACCTGAATGAATAGGACTCAGAATGTATGGCAGAGTGCATGGGGTTTGGTGGGGGTGATGAGGAAGCATGGATGGGGGGGGTCTGGATTTGAGTGGGGAATGTCATATGAAATTTTAAAAGCTCAATAAAAAGTACATAAAAAAGAAAAAAAGAAAGCAGAGAAACTGAGTAAAATAAGCAAACATCCCTCCTTAAGACAAAATCTACAAACTCTGAAGCAATATGAAGAAAATCACTCCTTTACACAAGCCATTAGGGACACTAGGTTGTTGCTGGCTCAAGTCCCAGTTAATACCTTGGACTGGCAGACAACAGAGGAAAGCTATTACTGTGGGAACTGGGCATGTGATATGTGACATTTCATGTGCAGCCTAACAGGCTGGACAGGATTATGTTCAAAGGAAACTCAAGAAAGGAGTTAATTCAGTGGAAACTTTGGTAGTGGTGTGGAACTTAAGGTCACTTAAAGGAAAACGTGGCAAGATTTTTTTTTGAGTCAGAATTCTTAAGGGAGAATAATGGCAATATCATAGTCAGTGCTCATGTACCCTTCTGGAAGGTTTTAAAACCTGAACAATAGTTCACCAAAGGGCTGAAAGAAGTACATTACTGGGTGTGGAGGTACATGCCTTTAATCACAGGACTTGGGAGCAGAGGCAGGTGGGTCTCTCTGAGTTATAAGTCAGCCTAGTCTACATAGTGAGACATTGCCTCAAACAAACAAAATCAAAACAAACTAACCAATCAAACAAACAAAAGAGAAAGGAGGAAATAGCAATGGTACAAAGTAACTGTTATCCTCTCAGAGGATGCTATGCACATTTTTCCCCTACAGAAAATATACTGTGGCAATCGTCTACCTAGACTGGGGCTCTTTCAACAGCCAGTTGTGATTAACGGAGAGATTGCAACCATGGTTAGACTCAGGGAGCTAGCTCATGAAGCAGGGAAGGACATGATAGTGTTCTTCCTTGATGTTAATCTGGGCCAAGTAGCACAAGTCAGTATCAGAAAGCTGGTCTTAGATGGAGATGGCACCCAGACCGTGCCAGGATAAAGTGGTGGCAAGGATTATGGAGAAATGTTGTGGATTAGCAAGAACTAAAAAAATTTATATACCAATAAAAATATATACCACTGCACTTAACACTGCTCTTTTGAAAAGCTATTGACACAGATAAAAGAATATTTTTTTCTATACTGGACCTTACTTAAGTTTTTGTATCCCCTTAGCCATGAAATCTCAAGAAAACTGACAATTACTTTGTGTGAAGCACAGAGGAACTTCAGAGGCCTGGCCCACTCATAGCCCCCCATGAGACTATTGCTATTATTTTGATATCATTCTATAATACTAATCAGTGTGTGTGTTACATATTTGTAAAATTATGTGAAAGAATAGTGAAAAGAGCTTTTAATAAGGTTAAATGCAAAAGGCACCTCAAGTGGGTAGAAAAAGTGAGATCCATATAGTTAACCGGATAAAAATGCCAGTTCCAGGGTAGGCTGCTTCCTTATAAATTGTTAATCAATAAGGCCTCTGAGACACTATAAACCATAAAGACTATCATCCCTGCCATTGGCTGCTCATTGGATGCTAAGACTCTATTGGTGAAAACACTATGCATTTTTTCTCAAAGTATATTTTAATGAATTTTTGTGCAATTAATACATATTAATCATAGTTAGACTCCCTTCCCCATCCCCATGCCCCAATAATCCCCCTCCACCAGACTTCTTGCAAGTGTACTATTCACCGATCATCAAAAAAGCTTCTTTTTGCAGCAAATGTAGACTATCACAGAGTTCCACAAGTGGTTAAATGCAGAGAATAAGTTTTTGTGTGATACCCAACCATAAGTGACACATCTAAAATAGAATCTTTACACCTAAGGCTCATGGAACATACTAATGTATCCGTCAACTCTCACCAGTGAAGCTTCATGTAACAGAATGTGATGCACACAGAAGGCCACAATTGGACAAAGTGGAGAGACTAAGAGACTGTAGAGTGTGTGTCCCTGAATAGGACTTCTATATTAGATACTCTGAATTTTATTTGAAGGATATAGAGAAAGCAAGTTGGTAGTGACTTGGACACTCCTTCCTGCTGCTTGGCTTTTGTAGTGCCAGTAAGTGATCTGCAGGTTGCTTGGAGGTAATTGCTCTAGACAATTCTTTTCAGTTATGAACCATGTCTGCTATACTCTCAATAGGCCAGGCAAGATGTGCTCAGTGATGCCATAGTGGTACAACTATTAGGGATGCAACCAATTGTTTTCTGATTGAATTAAAGCCTATTCCACGGTAGGAAACTGATGATTACTACAATAACCCAGGCCCAAACCCATATCAGCAGCGGTGATAGGCACTATACTGCTACTATTTTATTGAACAAATGTAAGTATTTGTGAAGTTGACTTCTAAACTTTTATGCTCATGTGCATAGTTAACTCCTGCTATCAGTCTTAGTTGTCTAGGAGAAAGTTATTTTTTGCAGTAGGCAAAGTTATCATGTAGATGCATAACGAGTCAAATTGTTGAGAATAAATGACTGTTACTTTGGCTTAGCAGCTCTATTCACAGCCATAAGTGGAAGAAAACAATCAGGTATCAATGTTACCCCCTTCAAATTCCCTTCAGGGATTCCCTTTAAATCAGAACTTGATTTAAAATTTTTCATAACCGGGAAAAATTATGAGAATTTATTAGGACCAAGTGATTTCCTCCTTCAAAAAGAACCATGGCAGCGAGGATGTGCAATCTGTGCCAATCAGCCTTTCGGAATTTTGTTCTGAGTTTAAGTACTTTGTTTTTATTTAAATGTGAATGACTGTATTGCCTGCATGTATATAAGTGCACCCGTGACATGCAATGCCCACAGAGGTAAGAAAAGGGCATCAGATCTCCTTGAACTGGAGTTACAGATGGTTGTTAGCTGCCATGTGGGTGCTGGAAACCAAACCTGTGTTCTCTGAAAGAGCAGACAGTGTTCTTAACTGCTGAGCTGTATCTCCAGCCTCTGGTTTCTGAGTTTTTAACTTACCCTACCAATAATAAAGCAAAGTTTTAAGAGCATTCAGTGATTTAAGAAATAAGGAGTATCAGGGAATGTAGATCAGTGGCAAAGCACTTTCCTAGTATGTTCAAGTCCCTGGGTTCAATCCTTGGTACTGCAAAGGAACAGAAAGTAAGAAATATGAAAATAATTTTAACTTTTGAAACACTATATTTTATAAAGTTAAAAGGGACATAAAGGACATTTTTTGTTCCTTGCCCTCCTAGGTTGACTAGTTCCAGGGGACTATGAGCGTCTCTCAAAATGTCCTGTAGTCGTGGTGGGCCACCTGTCCTCTTGATCAAGGAGGCCGAGGAGACACCACCAGATGGACTTGAACCAGTGGCCAATCTTCAACAAGGAGGGTCAACACAGAGGAATCATTTCCTCCATGCTTCCAAGCGAAGCCAACCATGGTCAAGCAGGATCTTTGATTTATCTTCACATAGGCAGAACTGGCAAAAGAAAGGAGCCAGGGGCTCATCCCAAGCCCCTGTGACCCCTGAGGAACAGAACCTCAGGCGATCTTAAGAGTAAAAATCTGTTTATCTGGACCAACTGTATGGCCTTAAACACCCAAAAGGAAAGTATAACCAAAGATTAATAGGGCCAATATAATTTCTTAAGAGTCCATATGCATAACTAAAGGCTACATAACAAGCAACAATTCCAGACAGGTGATACCTTCTTTTGAGTTGTTGGCCAAGGTAGCCAAGGGGATTCCCAGATAGTAACCCAGTATAGAACTGGGAAATTGAACAGCAGACCCCAATCTTATCCAAAGGAATATTGACAACTGATTACCACTAGATAAGGAACAACTGACCT
>NW_008332087.1:2573858-2589748 GCF_000622305.1 Nannospalax galili
ATCTAAAGGAATATTGACAACTGATTGCTGCTAGATGAGGAACAGCTGACCCTTGTCAAACAAAGACCTCTAGATAGGTTAACTAGATTCACCAGAAGGGCAAGTAGTGGGGAACGGCTGGGGTGCCGACAACACAGCAGAGTATAAGGGCTCTAGTGGGGGGAGGGAAGCTATGGGAGGGTGCTATCTGGGAAGTGGGTGTGAAAAAAAAAAAGAAAAATTTAATCACAAATATTATATAGGAGGTTTGACCTCACAGTCCAACACTCCTAAGTAACTAGTTTATTCTTAGTTCTCATTAATAAAATGAAAACTGAACCACAAACATAGTGCTTTTTAAACAAACTCTTTCATTGGCCTAAGTACAGAATCAAGTATGTCTCTGGTATTTAGGATATGGTTTTATGAGTGTATATTAATTGTACAAGGAGCTGAGTTTAATTATGAGTTTCCCATGTGCATCTAATATACTTTGATCATATTCAACCTCTCTGTTGCCTTTTCTTATTCCCTATTCTCCTTCCCCATTTTCTCCTACCATGTCATTTATAGTCCCGTTTTATGCCTCCTGACAGACGCAAATGAGAAAAAATTTTATCATACTTATCATGAGTCTGGCTTATTTGACAATATGATGATCTCCGGTTCTGCTCATTTTCCTTCAAATGACAATTTCATTCTTCTTTATAGCCTACTAAACCTACACTGTGTGTACGTATGTTTTTCTTTATGTGCTTATCCACTGGTGAGAACCTAACTTGGCTACTGTGAATAGTGCCATGATAAAGTAAGCCTGCGGCTATCTCTAATGTAGGCTGCCTTATATTCTGTGGGGGTTACATTCAGACATGCTACCAATCATTTTTTTAAATTCAAATCTTTTTGTCCCTGACACAGTCTCCTGTATTTCTCTTTCAGCACAGATGACCCATTTAATATGCATGCTGAGAGCGTCTTTATTTGAATTTCACTCCTAAAGTACAAACACTTTTAACTTTATGAGTTACATTGCTTATATGTATAAAATATACAATTCACATTAATATTATTTTACTCATAAGTAATTTGCATTAATTTATATGCATATTATTAAGATTCACTTTAAGTCTTTAAAGTTCTTTATTTGTTTTATTTTATGTGTATGAGTGTTTTGCCTGCATGTATGAAAGTGCACCTGTGTCATGCGGTACCCACAGAGGCCAGAAGAACATGTTGGACCTCCTAGAATTGGAGTTACAGATGGTTGTTAGCCACTTTATGAGCAGCCAGCGCTCTTAACCACTGAGCCATCTCTCCAGCCCTCATTTGTAAGTCTTTATATTATATTCAGTCAGTCCTTTTTCATTTAAGAAACTATTTTATTTATTCATTTATTACATGTATGAGTGTATTACCTACATGTAAGTGCACCTGTGTCATGCAATGCCTGTGGATGTCAGAAGAGGACATCCAATTACTGTGGAAATGGAGTTACAGAACATGATTAGCTGGGTCCCAGAAGGTACTGGGAATTCAATCTGGGTTCTCTGCAAGCTCAGTCAGTGCTCTTAACAGCTGAGCCATTTCTCTAGCCCCCAGGCAATTTTTTTTTTTACAGATGAATTTGGTTGTAATTTGCTAAAACTATTCCTACTATAATTTTTGCTACTATGTATATATGCTGAATTGCAGTAACTAACCCTTTTCTTTGCCTTCACTGTTCTTATGCTCCTTGCTCTATCGATCTGCAGAGTGCCCTCACGTGGACAAGGTGACCTGCCCTATCCCTTAACACGTGATTTTCTTTGTGATATTTGCTGATTTGATATAAGCAAAAACTTAAAGATACATTTGTGTATAAAGCAAGTTATAGTGTCCTGATTCACTCTAAATGTAATTTAATGATGAGACCTGCAATGCTCCTCAAAATATTTCTGTTTATTGCCTCATCTGGTTCTTGCAACTCAAATAGCAGAGAAGGCCATCTTTAAGTACCTTCTCCACTCCTCAGTTATGACTAGCTCATACCCTTGGTTCTTCTGTCACTTTAGCCTAGATCTTAAGTAACACTAATTCCTACAATATTATCATCTAATTGAATATAAATACTTAAATATCTTTATACCAGCATACTTAAATACAGAGCTGTGTTTACCTACCCCAGGGAAGGATCTAAGATGTTACTATCTTAGGCCATAACAAAATCTGGTTGAAAACAGAGAAAAAGAAAAGAATGCTGACATAGATAACTCACTTTCCTCAAATATGTAGACTGTTTCAGTATAATAAGTTTGCAGGCCTCTTCACTGACATGAAAGTGACCATCATGAGTGGCAAAGAATTTCTAGTCATTTGATCCTATAAACATGGACAAAGTAAACTTGAAATGTATGGTAAAGAACTTGAACAGATTATGTATCTGTTGACAGAAAAGAGAACAAAATCCCAGTTCAACAGAACTAAATGGTAGACAGAGCGTTTTCTTAGATCCTCTGTAGGTCTCAGTGAAAAGTGACCATAGTGTCAATAGTCCCAACCTTTAGCTTAGGGCCTATGCATTAAACAGATGTGACACCCAAGAGAACATATCTATGTCATAAATAATGCTTCAGGGCCACCATGCTCCTGGGTGGAGACTGATCCTGAAACCATCACAGTACCAAAGAGCTTATGGTAGCAACATAACCTGTGTAAGGAACCCAAGTCAAAGGAATGTTCTGAAGGCAATATAAAACAGAAAGGTATTGAGTGGGAAACTTAAGACACTGGGTTTCTAGTTCTGGCTCTGCCACAAACTCAATTGTGGTTCTAGGCAAGTTATGTGACACTGTAGGCATCATTTTAATCTGTGAAAGGAAGGCATTGATGAGAACCGGAATGACCAGCTTTCCAATGTGCTGGCTGTTTTTCATTAGCAAAGGAAGAGAAAGTGTTAGTGTCGGTGCCCTCTTTTGCTATGTCTATCTAGATGAGTTTGAAAACGTATTCCTGAATCTGTGAAAAATGGTCTGTTGTTTTTAGTATTGCAAACACTGAAGTAAACGATAAAGGCAAGAATTTCTCCCAACATTCTCTAAGATCAAAGCAAGTTGGAAATAATGGAGGTGTGCCTTTTCCTATGCTGATGGATTGTATAACGAGAAGAAAGTCAAAGTGATCCATCTCCATCAGCCTCCGCCAGCGTCCTCTGTGCTTATACCATTTGTTTATATACTTCGCTGACCTACCATAAAGAGCTGTTCTAGCAATCTGTAGCTTCTGACCACCTGAGCTCCCTCCTAGGTGGAAAGGCCAGCAGCCTGCCTTTGCTCCTCCACATTTCCAGCTAGAACAGATTGTGTGTGTTTTAAAAATGATGAGTCGTGGTGGGGCCGCTGCTTTGATAGGATCCTCAGTGGCTCTAGTGTCAAACAGTCGGCCTGAATAACACTCTGGGGAGAAGAAAGAGCAGAAAGGTCAATGCAGACATTAGTCCAGGGTAATGTGTCAGCTCATAAGTTTTAGGCACTACTGCCCTGAGAAACAGCTGCAGTCTGCAAATGTCTGAACCCCGAGCTTTTCTGCCTCCTTGTTTTGTCCTTATGTGAAAAACTGTAACTGGATCCACTCCTGCTCAACCTCAGAAGGAGCCCATTTAACAAGAAGGCCCTGGGCCTGCCAGGTATTTGAGAAGAAATGAAATGTCTCAACACCCTGTGGTATTTCACCTTACAACAGCTCCGGCTGCCTCTTTGTAGCCCCATTTGCCTTGCCTCTGGCTTTGGGTGTGCTGCCTGTCCCCATTAGTGTGTCATTAGTGCCATTAATGAAAATCCAGTTTTACACACTGAAAAGTGATCTGAAGCAGTCTTGAGGAAATGCTATAAAGGCTGTTCCTGCTATTAGCAGGAGCCTTTGGCACACCTGCAGACCTGACAGGACTTTAAAGGGTCTCTCCCCTGCATCGGAAGTCCTGTAGCAAGTATAAACAGTACAATAAATAGTACTAATAGCTTCATTCTGAGACTGTGAAAGCCCTCCTCAACATTCTATATAAAGCCCACGCATTCTGAGATGAAATGAAATGCTAAGGTCTTGTATTTTGAGGAAACTGGCCATTAACCTAAGGTGCAGGAATTCTATACCAAGCCTGAAAGTCTTTAGTAGTCTTCTGTGACATTTTCCTCAGTGAAAATGAAATAACTATAAGTTGTTAATTAAAAAGAATCTTCTGTTTAGTGATTGAACTGAAGTATAAATTAAGGAATCTCTTTTATGCTACACAATATTAAGGAAGACTGAACCAAGACTTTTATTAATAATGAAGACTTGGTATAGAATTGCTCAGTGAAGTTAGGAAAGTGAATATGAAAAGGAAAATGAACACAAGCAAACAGCATCATGGCTTCAGAAAGACAGTTACTTCTAGATGGAAAGGCATCCTGAATATTCACATGTACTTTGGTTTGATTAAGATCCATCCTCACAGGTTCATGTGCTAGAGAGTCTATGGCTCAGATTGTGGTACTGTTTTAGGAGCTTCTAGAAACTTACTATATGGACCCTAGTGGTAGAAGTGGGATGGGCCCTGGTGGCTATCTCAGTCTCTATCTGCTTCCTGTACAGTGAGATGAGAAGCTGCTCTGCCGGCATCTCTTCTGCCGTGATGCTATTTCTCTCAGCTCAGAAACACAGAGCCCCTTGGACTGGCCCTGGCGAAAACAAGACTCTAAATGATTCCTTCTTTGTTTCCATTATTTTGTCAGATATTGTCATAACAATGAGAAAGGAACTTTATAGTACCTAAGAACAAAGCAAAGAAAAGCAAAGCTATGCAAGGTAGTGGACCACCCTCTCTGTAAAAGGTATTAACTTTAAGAAGTAATTATAACACTGGAGAGGAAAATGGGGCGTATACGTGAGACAGTCATTAAAGAAACTGAACTATCAGTAATAAGATTGACCAGTCTAGTCCTATGAGATTATGTGTCAACTCAATGTCTGAGACAGCAACCTAGAAACAAAATGACACATTTCTAAAGTCATGTAGTAACAAGCTAAGTGAAGAAGGATGCTAGAAAGATAAACGAATCCCCCGTGCTGAAGTTTTCAGTTGATCCTGACTTGAGAACTTATTGCAACTCAAGTTATCATTCCCTTCCTCTGTCTCCATGAGTCACTTACTAGTCACGCTTTAATTCTTTTTAACACTTAAATTCCACTTTTTGTTCCTCCACATTTACAATTAGAGTATACTGTGGGTGTTTTAAAAGTAATGACCTACAACAAGTAAACTGCCTTGATGTGGGCTTCAGTTGTTCCTATGTCAAAACAATAGCCATTGATGCACAGTTATTTTAAAATAATCATAATTTATTTTGCTTAACATCTAAAATTTTAGATACTGACAGCATTTATGATACTATCAAGTTTTAATTTGTCAAGCATATTTGGATTTTCATTTTTCTCTTAAGTAATAGACCTAAAATTTTATGCCAGTTAATAAGTAAGCTATATTCCCTAATTAATGTACCCTCAGCTAACAGGGTGAAAATAAATATAAACCAACAATAAAAGGTTTAGAGACTTTTTATTTAAACATACTATTATGTAAAAGTCAATCTATTTTTTGAAAATGTGTAATTGTTAAATAGGCATAATATTTAACTGACCCCTAATGACTAACTTTGTAACTGCCTTTCATGTATATTTGACTGCTATGAATTTTTATTACTATGAAGTAATTTAAAAGAATATATTGAAGTGCCCTGGGTCATAGGGATCCTATCCCATCCTAGATCCACACACATCTCATCATGTGTCAATTAGTCAATTCCTGCCATCTCAGCACTCAGCCCAGTTTGTGTCTTCCAGTACCCCCCACCCCACTTCAGACTTGTGCTTTGGAGCTCCTTCCATGAAATTCTCTAGCTCTGCAATCTGAGATATGTTCACTCCAGACCTGAAAAATCCTAATCTAACCTACCAGTCAACCATTCACAAAGCAACTCCATACCAACCTGGACAAGCTGGATCATAACTGGATGAGTTGGAAAAACAACAAACAAGATGCAAACCAACATTCAATAAGGATGAGATGATTTGTTCATATCAACACATACAACCACACAAGTCCAGATGCCCAGGCCTCAGGGAAAATAGACAAATAACATGAATAACCAAGATAACATGGCTAACACAGAAATTAACAACCACATCATAATGTTTCCTGAGAATGAAAACCCACACAATCATGATTTCAAAATAGCAATTATAAATATTTTCAGAGTTCAGAGAGGATGTGAATACAAAACTCAATAAAGACCATGAAAAATAACTAAAATAATTCAAAGCATGAAATCTAGAACACCATAAAGAGATAAAATCTCCGAAAAAAACCCAATTTGAAGTTAAATTTGAAATAAAAAACTCAGGAATTCAAACAAAAAGCTTAGAGGAAAGAAAGAAAAAGAAAGTGGATGAAATGGAACAGAGACTATCAGATCTTGAAGACAAACTTGGAGAAATTGATCACTCAAACAAAGAAAATGTCAAATCTAAAATAGAACAGGAATGGAATATATAAGGTCTTTCGGACACTGTAAAAAGGCCAAACCTATGGATTAGAGGAATAGAAGAAGGAGAAGAAACCCAGGCCAAAAATTCAGAAAATGTTTTTAATGAAATCATAGTAGAAAATTTCCCAAACCTAGGGAAAGCGATACCTCTCAAAGTACAGGAGGCATGCCAAGCACCAAGTAGACAGGTAGAGAAAAGAAACCCCTCATGTCATATGATAGTCAAAACACTAAACATACAGAGCAAAAAAAGGTAATGAAGGCTGTCGAAGAAAAAGATCAAGTCACGTACAAAGGCAGGCTCATCAGAATAACAGGTGACTTTTCAAAAAGACCATGAAAGCAAAAAGGGCATGGACTAATATCACATAAGGCATGGAAGGACAGATTTCAGGCCAGATTACTACACCCAGCAAAATTATCACTTTAATTGAAGAAAAAAGAAAACACTTTCCATGATAAAAATCAATTTAAGGAATTTATTTATTTATGTTTGTTTTATGAGTATGAGTGTATTGTCTACATGTGTGTAAGTGCACCTGTTTTGTGCAATTCACACAGATTTCAGAAGACAGCCTCAGATTCCCTGGAACAGGAATTACAGACAGTTATTAGCTACCATGTGGGTGCTGGAAATTGAACCTGGGTCCTCTACAAGAACAGCCAGTGCTCTTCTCCACTGAGCCATCTCTCCAGCACCTAGATTTAAGGAAAATTAGCTCTACAGAGATTACTCTATGGAATACTTCACTCAGAAGAGAAGATTAAACACACTTAAGAGGGCACAATAAATAAATAAATTATTCCAGAACAGTCAACCAAAAGTGCTCTATGAAAACAATACTACAAAACCAACATAACAGGAATGAATAAAAATTGGTCAATAATAACTCTCAATATCAGTACCAATGGTCCCAACTTCCTGGTAAAAAAGACACAGACTGATTGTGTTAGAAAATGGATCCATCAATTTTCTGCCTCCAAGAAATGCACCTCACCAACAGTGATCCACACCACTTTAGGGTAAACAGACTCAAGAATAGAAACCACATGATAATCTCATTAGATGCAGAAAAAGCATTTGTCAAAATCCAACATCCAGTCATGATTAAAAATCATAGAGAACCTACTCATACAGGAGACATATGTGAACATAATAAAGATAGTATATGACAAACCTGCAGCAAAGATCATACTAAATGGAGAAAAACTGAGAGCATTCCCATTAAAATCAGGGACAAGACAAGGATGTTCACTCTCTCCAATCCTATTCAATATGGTACTCTAAGTATTAGCTACAGTAATAAGACAAAGGAGATAAACACAATACAAATTGGAAAGGAAGAAGTTAAAGTATCATTATTTGTACGTAATATGATTCTATACATAAAGAATCCTAAAGATGCCATCAGAAAACTCCTAAAGATGATATATACATTCCTCAAAGTAATAGGATATAAATTTAAAATAGACCAACAACCAACATACCAAGGAAGTAATCCATAAAACGATCTCATTCATGATAACCTAAAAAAAATCTATAAACCTGTACTACAAAAAATTCAAAATATTAAAGAAAGAAATTGAAGAAGATGCCAGAATATGGAAAGATCTCCCATGCTCATGGAGTGGTAGGATTAATATTGTGAAAATGACCATCCTACAAAAAGCTATCTATGGATTCAGTGCAATACCCATCAGAATTCCAACATAATTCCTCATAGAAATTGAAAAAATAATCTCAAATTTCATGTGGAAACACAAAAATTCAGGATAGTATAATCTTGAATAATAAAACATGTACTAGAGGTACTATCAGTACTAACTTCAAATTATACTACAGAACTACAGTATTAACAACAATATGGTCCTGGCATAAAAACAGACATATTGATCAGTGGAATAGAATTAAGGACTCATATTTAAATCCATGCATTTATAGCCCCCAAATTTTTGACAAAAGAGCCAAAAATGCACAATGGAGAAAAGGCAGCTTGTTCAACAAATGGTTCTGGTAAAACTGGATAAGAGCATGTGGAAGAATATAACTATATCCCTATCTCTCACCATGCACAAAACTCAAAACTCAACTCAAAATGGATCAAGGACCTCAACATAATACCTGTAACCCTGAATCAGATAGAAGAGAAAGTAGGGAATACATTGCAACTTATAGGCACGGGAAAGGACTTTCTGAACAGGACTCTTATAGCACAAGAATTAGGTCCAACAATTGACAAATGGGACAACATGAAACTAAAAACTTCTGTACATCAAAAAACATCATTTGAGTTGAGGCAACCTACAGAATGAGAAAAACATCTTTACCAGCTATATTTCTGACAGAGGGCTAGTATCTAGAATATACAAAGAACTCAGAAAACAACATAAAAAGCAACCTAATTAAAAAGTGGGGCAAGGAGCTGCCCAGGGATTTTATAAAGATGAAACAGAAATGTCTGAGAAATGTTTTAAAATTTTTTGATATCTTTAGTCAACAGGGAAACGAAGATTAAAACCATTTTTAGATTTTTATCTTGCTCCCTCAGAATGACAAAGTCCAGAAATCAAACAATGACAAATGCTGGCAAGGATGTGGATAAAGGGGAACTCTTATCCACACTGGTGGTAGTACATACTGGTGCCGCCATTATGGAAATCATTGTGAACATTCTTCAAAAAGCTTGAAATTGATCTACCATCTGATCCAGCCATATGCTTTTGGACATATACCACCAAAACTCTATACCCTACTACAGAAAAATCTGTTCATCAGTTTGCTTCTGATATTTTCATAATAGCCAGAAATTGAAATCATTTAAATGTCCACCAACAGATGAATGGAAATAAATATGTAGTACATATACAAAATGGAATATTATGAAATTCACAGGTAAATTGATGGAAGTGAAAACAATCAACCTGAGTGAGATAACCCAGACTCAAAGACAGATGTCACATGTTCTCTCTCATAGTTGAATGATAGCTTTGAAATCTTAGTTATGCATGTTTCAATGTTTCAATTTGAAAATTCAGAGAGAAAAGAAACTTAAGGAACAGCCTTGTGTGTGGGGAGGTCCTGGGAGGTGTGGTAGAATGTAGTGATATGAAATGGGGAAGGGATAAATGTGGTGGGGAAGGCAGGACAGATAAGGTAATAGAGGGATGGATAAATAACAGTAATGTCTCTTATAAAAAGCCAAATGGAGCTGGGCTTGGTGGCACACGCTTGTTGTTCCAGCAGTGGGGAGGCAGAGGCAGGCGGATCTCTGTGAGTTCAAGACCAGCCTGGTCTACATAGTGAGTTCCAGGCCAGCTGGGGCTACAGAGAGACCCTGTTTCAAAAAGACCAAAGGAGGATGGGAGTGTAGAGGAGGGAGTATTGTATAACCAACATTAATGGCCTACTACTACTGCCAAATGGAAACTGACCACTATAGAAACTTCTTAAAATATATACATCATAAAAACAAATTAAAAGGCATTATTCTTTAGCAAGAGAACATTGCCTTTTCTAGACATCATAGGTTAAAAGAAAAAAAAAAACCCTCAATGCCAGAACTGGGCTCTCTTGCAAGTATTAATAGTGCTAGAAAGTGCTATGCAAATGACTGGAAGGAAGAATAACCATCTTCCTTCCCAGGTGTGAATCCTGTGGGCCATAGTAACAACTGGCCTGGCAAGATATATGTATTAGTACAATAGTGGCATGAATATTATGAGAATAACTAACTACCATTTAATTGAATTTAAGTTCTATTTCCTAGGATGGAACCCATACCTGACACTGATATTAGGCTTAGGAACTTGAGTCTAGAAAAGTCAAGCACATAGGGAAAACCTAATACTAGCTTTCTCCTAAATAGTTATTGTATTAAATTGATTCTTAATGACTTATTGTCATACCCATGGATTAATGCATCTCTCATCTCACCAGAAAAGTTTCTTTGTGCAATAAATGCTGACTAACACAGAACCTCACAACATTGAGAGAATAAAAAACTGGCCAACATTCAGAGAATAAAAGACTACAGAGTATTTGTCTCTGAATAGGACACCCATATCAAACGTCTGCTCCCAAGGTTCAGGGATCATTGCAGAAGATGGAGTAGAAAGACTGTAAGAGCCAGAGGTGGTAGATGACCAAAAGAAAACTGAGTTTTCTAGACAGCTGGTCAGTTACTTGACATGAGGAAGCACAACCTGAGGAGGTCAGAAGCTCCAACCTCACATAAGGAAATTGTGGCAACAGATGAATACTGGGAGAGAAAGAGACTGTTTCTTTCAAGATAGCTTAATCAAGTGCCAGTGGATGGACCCACACTGAACGACATTTGGAGACACAAATTAGACTCTATAGGTCTTATTATATGTATAATGGAGCACATTGGGCAGGAGACAATAAGGGGGGTTGGGGTTAGGGGTTAAATCTAAATACCATCAAATTACATTGTATGAAAATGTCAAAAATTTAATTAAAATATGTAAGAATACAAGTATTTATTAACACATTTTAATTTAATTTCAATTTAATTATAGTCATTTAAATCTGTTCACTTATAGTAATTAAAAATGAACATTGCTTATTTTGAAATACATATGCATTCTAGAGCTAACTAACATATGCATTGCATTACTTTATGTACTTGCCATTTTTTTTGAGACTGGATCTCATTTAGTCCCAGCTGTCCTGAAACTCACTATGTGGACCATCTCAGGCTGTCCTGTATCTCACAGCACTCCACCTGCCTCTGCTTCTGCGTCTGCTTCCTGAGCACTGTGATTAAAGTTGTGTGGTACCACCATACCTGGCCATACTTGTCATTACTCGATAAAGTCACTCAGAATCTCCCCTCTTAGAAATTAGGAATAATTGTAAGAACATTAAGAGATATATTGTATTCCATACTGACACTAGTTATTAAGAATGTGTTGTACTATTAAAAATCTCTAAGAGAGTAGTCTTAGACTAAGATCTTCAGCTTCCCGGTGCTCTATGACATCATTCATTATGAAAGTGATCAATGCGCCCATCTTACAGGCTTGCTATGATCCAGGGTCTCTTACACTACCACAACCATTCATATGCTGTGCTACTTGCCATAATGATATTAAGTAAAGAACTTTCTAATGGAATCTTTGCCATGTTGGTTGAGAAATAGCAGTAGATTTGGTACACTGAATATGTACAAATCTAGAACAAAATTATTAGGGTGTGCTAGACACTATATATATATACTTATACATACATATATACATATATATTTATATATACATACATATATACGTATATATACATACATACATATAATGTCTGCATTTTGTGCCGAATTCGATACTTTAATATTTAGGTAGCTATTAGCACAAAAACCTATCTTAATTTTTAGTTTCTTCTCCATAAAATGAGATGATAGCATCTAATACAATTAAGTTAGATATTTTCTACAAGGTTTAAATTCAGTCCATTGGTTTTTAATGAGAAATATTCAATTACATCTTATTATGCATTAAATTTAAGTTACATATATGTATCTCTCTCTTTTCTCTCTCTCTTTCTCTCTCTCTCTCTATATATATACACACATACAGCCAGATAGATGGTTGTATAAATATATCAATAGATAGCTGTATAACTACACTCTCTATAGAGTATTGAAAGAATATTGAAAAATTAAATCTAAAATGCATAAAAATCATAGTGATAGATCCATAAATATCCTTCAGTGCAGGAAAATCAAATAGATCATGAAGGAGTGTTGGATTTCTATATCTCTCAAAGTGACATTTTCAACACCTTACTTTAAGAACTCTCCTTAGTGGGTGTTTACTCAGTCATGCCCTGCCTGGACATTGTAACTGAAATGAAGCTCATGACACTTCATGTTATCAGATTCTAGTTTTTCAGTAATTCTCATTTTAAAATGAATTGACTCATGTTCTCCCCATGTCAAATTCTCTTATTTTCCCCTTTTTCTATCAGTTTCATCCCTGTGACAGTCCTGAATCAGTCTTCATCTTTTCCCACTAACCGTCCTTCACTTGTTTGGAGGGATAGCAGATATATCTTAACCCCTTACTTATCAATAACCCCATAAAGATCGAGATTGAAAAATGAGAAGAAATGTTTAAAACAAACCTCAACAAATACAAAAATAGTGAAACAATTCCATGCATTCTGCCGGTCCACAAAGCAATAAAGCTCAAAATCAACACTGGACAAAGTCCTAGTCACTACACAAACTTGTGGGAATTAAACAACACACTCCCAAACAATGAGTGGGTCAAAGGAGAAATTGAGAAAGAAATAAAAGGATTCCTGGAATTCAACGAAAAGGACAATACAGCACTACACAACCTCTCAGACACATTAAAAGCAGTCCTAAGAGGGAAGTTTATAGCTCTAAGTGCCTACATTAAAAAATTAGAACCAGGCATGGTGGCACACACCTATAATCCCAGCACTTGGGAGCCAGAGGCAGGCAGATCTTTGTGAGTTCAAGGCCAGCCTGGTCTACATACTGAGTTCCAGGATCGCTGGGGCTACAGGGAGACTCTGTCTCAAAACAGACCAAAAAATAAAAATAAAAAGCATTAGAAAGAGCCCAAATAAATTACCTAACAACTGCAACTCAAGGCACTGGAAAGGCAAGAACAAATGAAACCCAAATCCAGCAGAAGAGAATAAAATAACAAAAATCAGAGCAGAAATTAATGAAATAGAAACAAAGATAACAATACAAAGAATCAATGAATCTAAGAGCTCGTTCTTTGAAAAGCTAAACATGATAGACAGACCCTTAGGCTGGTTAACCAAAAGAAAGAGCAAATCCAAATCAACAAAATCAGAGATGAAAGGGGAAACATCACAACAGACACCCAAAAAATCCAGACCATTATAAGGGAGCATTTTAAAATGTTTACACTACTAAATCTGAAAGTCTAAAATAAATGGATGGATATCTGAGATCATGGGAACCTCCAAAGTTAAACCAAGAAGAGATCAACAGTTTAAACAGACCCATAACATATAAGGAAATTGAAACAGTAATACAAAGCCTCCCAACTAAAAAAAACCCAGGCCCTGGTGGATTTACAGCAGAATTCTACCAGAAATTTAAAGAAGACCTCCAACAAATACTGCTTAAATTCAAAATGATAGAAACAGAGGGAGAACCCCCAAATTCCTTCTATGAAGCCAGCATCACTCTAATATCCAAACCGGGTAAAGACATAACCCAAAAAGGAAACTATAGACCCATATCCTTAATGAAACAGATGCAAAAATTCTCAACAAAATAGTTGCAAACCACATACTGACACACATCAAAAAGATCATTCACCATGATCAAGTAGGCTTTATCCCAGAGATGAAGGGATGGTTCAATATCTGCAAGTCAATAAACATCATTAATCATACAAATGGACTCAAAGACAAAAACTAAATTGTCATCTCAATAGATGCAGAAAAGGCTTTTGATAAAATTCAGCATGCATTTATGTTCAAAGACCTAGAGGGAATTGGACTAGAGGGAACATACCTCAGCATAATTAAAGCTATATACAACAAACCCACAGCCAATATCATTCTAAATGGAGAAAAACTGCAAGCATTCCCACTAAAATCAGAACCAGACAAGGCTGTCCACTATCTCCATTCCTTTTCAACACAGTGCTTGAAACTCTTGCTAGAGCAATAAGACAGGAGAAGGAAATTAAAGGAGTACTAATTGGAAAAGAAGAGGTCAAACTATCACTTTTTCCAGGTGATATGATACTATACCTAAGAGATCCCAAAAATTCCACCAGAAAACCCCTAGAACTGATCAACACTTAAAGTATAGTGGCAGGTTATAAAATCAATCTACAAGAATCAGTAGCCTTTCTATATACCAATAACAAGAAATTGGAGCAAGAATACAGGGAAATGCTCCCATTCACAATAGCTGTTAAAAAAAAGATCTTGTGATGAAAGACACCAAAGATCTCTACAATGAAAATTTTAAATCATTAAAGAGATTGAGATGACAAATGAAGATACCCGGAGATGGAAGGACCTCCCATGTTCATGGAAGAATGAATATTGTGAAAATGACCATTCTACCAAAAGCAAAATATAGATTCAATGCAATCTCAATCAAAATCCCCATGACATACTTCACAGAATTAGAAAATTCCATCCTTAAATTCATATGGAGGCACAAAATACCACGGATAGCCAAAGCAACCCTGAGCACAAAGAGCAACGCTGGGGTGATTACTATACCAGTTCTCAAAGTATACTACAGAGCCATAGTCATAAAAACAGCATGTTACTGGCACAAAAACAGACATGTAGATCAATGGAAAATCATCCTTATCTTTCACCTTGTACAAAATTCAACTCCAAATGGATCAAAGACTTCAAGGTGAAACTCAAAACTCTGCAATTGTCAGAAGAAAACACTGACAGTAACCTACAAGATACAGGTGTAGGAAAGGATTTTCTAAATCGGACATCAGTTGCTCAGGAATTAAGGTCAACAATCAACAAGTGGGACCTCATTAAACTATAAAGCTTCTGTACACCAATAGAAACAATCAAGAAAGTGAAGAGAAAACACACAGAGTGGGAAAAAATTCTTCACCAGTGACACATCAGACAGAGGTTTAACATCCAGAGTACATAAAGAACTCAAAAAACAAAGAAGCAAGAAACCAAATGACCCGAATTAAAAGACTGGCTAAAGATCTAAACAGAGAGTTCTCAAAGGAAGAAATAAAGATGGCTAAGAAACATCTCAAAAAGTGTGCAACATCATTAGTAATTCAGGAAATGCAAATTAAAACCACCCTAAGGTATCACCTTACCCCAATCAGACCAGCTAAGATCAAGAGAACAAATGATACCAAATGCTGGTGAGGATGTGGAGAAAGGGTAATGCTCATTCACTGCTGGTGGGATTGCAAACTCTTGTAGCCTGTATGGAAAACAGTGTGGAGAACTCTTAAAAAACTAAAAATGAACCTACCATATGACCCAGTTATACCACTCCTTGGCATATACCCAAAGGACTCATCCTATTGTAGAGACACTTGTGCAACCATGTTTGTTGCTGCTCTTTTCACAATAGCTAAGAGGTGGAAGCAACCTAAGTGTCCCTCAACTGACAAGTGGTTAAGAAAAATGTGGTATATTTACACAATGGAGTTCTATTCAGCAGTAAAGAAAGATGAAATAATGAAATTTGCAGGTAAATGGATGGATCTAGAAACTGTTATGCTAATTGAAGTAACACAGACTCAGAAAAACAAATGACATATGTTCTACCTCATATATGGCCCTAGCACTAAATCCTTTTAAATTCCAGGTCCTTT
>NW_008332087.1:2590083-2600723 GCF_000622305.1 Nannospalax galili
TGTAATGCTAATTACTCTTGCCTTTACTTCTTCACATCTCCTATTCATGATTCAAGGACTTTCTTTTCCTCTAAGAGACAAGAGTTATGCAATTTGGGAGTCTTTTAGATGGACCCACTGAAGGGGCACTCCAATTGCCTCACCCTGCATCCCTGTTCAGCATGGTAGAAGCCAGTGTGGTCTGTGTCCCTATTCCCTACTGGCAATTTGGGTAACCCCTTTAGAGGATGGCGTGATAAGAATAAGAGATGGGAATTGCCTAGGCAGTTAGGGTAAAAAGACCCCAAAGAAATGTAGCCAGTTTCTGAGCTAAAAGTCAAAATGTCCTTGGGCCTGTTAGCAACATACTCTGTTCCAAAGGCCAAAAATGTCAAAAGTATTTGGGAATTTGTATCTAATCCTTAAAAGGTTTTAGGGTTACCTCTTCAGAGGGGGGAATGTTGGAAGGGAGGGAGTGGGCATCAATTTGATCAAAACACCTTATATGCATGTATGAAATTCTCAATAAAGTTTTTGTAAATGTTAAAAAGAAAATTTCAGAAGAGAAAATATAAGACAATATCTTAATGACACCTTACCTGCCACAGTCTTTGGAGAAATCATCCTTCCTGGGCCTAGTTTTTTCATCACTGTGACAAAATACCTGACAGAAACAGCTTAAGGGAAGAGAGAGGTTTATGTTGACCCATGGTTTCCACCCATCTTGGCAGGGGAAGCATGGAAGGGTTCAGAGCTGCCACTGTAGAGTGGAGGCTCCTTACATCCTGGTAGATCAAGAAGCAGAGTGAATGGATCAGAGCCAGGTTATTACCCACAAGGTCCTGCCTTAGTTCACTAGGGAGGCCCTATGCCCCAAAGTTTCTATGACCTCTCAAAACAGTGTGACTAGCTGGGGACACACTGTCAAACACATGAGCCTGTGATAGACTTTTCACATTCAAACTCTAACACCCATGATCTCTGGTACCTATAATTACAGTCATAACAAAACCAATCTCCTATCCAGATTAGCATACATCCCTTCATTATCAGTCTAGTCTCTTTAGTCTTAACTACTCAATACAGCATGTTTGGCCTCAGTCAAAATGCGTAAGACATGTAAACAAACACAGACAGGAAATAAAACAACAATTAAAAACAGCACTCTTAGATGAGACAAAATAATCAGCCATTCATCACAGACAGATTCAGATATAAAAGGGAATTTGAACTTACGAAGGCTGGAATTTAAGTATTATAATTCATATGAAAAGTATTCTCTTGGGGCTGGAGAGATGATGGCTCAGCGGTTAAGAACACTGGTTGTTCTTTCAGAAGATCCGGGTTTGAATCTAGCACCCACATGGCAGCTAACACCTGTCCGTAACTCCAGGTCCAGGGGATCCGATGGCCTCTTCTGTCCTCTACAGGCATTGCACGACATGGGTGCACTTACCTACATGCAGGCAATAACAGGAAAGGAGACAACCTGCAAAAATGAGTGGACACGGCAAGCAGGGTGATATGGACACTCAGAGTTGGAAACAATGGCATGACTCCTGTTTACATGAAAATGTAAGTAGTTACGTATAGAAATATTTGTAAACATATGTATACAGGTTGCAGGCATGTATGTTTTCCAGTTTTGTCTCCTCAATTGATCTAGAGGAAAGGACACCCAGTAGCAATGAAAAACTACATTTAGAAAATGAGAAAATATTCAAAAAGAAAAATGATGAGTTTCGTTTAATGGAACATAGGAGCTAAATTGCAGGAGTTCTTAATAATCAAAGTTGGATCAAGACAAACAGGAGAATGTATAGTGCAGGGCTGGATTATACCCCAAGATCTAAAATAAACACCAGAGATGTCTTGCCAACTTATACAACTGACTGGATGAATAAATTGAAAAGAACAGACAAATTCATGCAAAAAAATCCAATTTATTTCTGTAAATAAATACTCAAACTTTAGGAAGAAGCAGAACTGCTGGAGAGTGGTGACTAATATAAGTGAGTTTCTTCCAGTGAGTACTAGACTAGAGAAAGAGAAATGCTTAGTAAATTTGTGGTGGAGCCCTGCCTTAGGCGGGTCAGCAGAGTTAACATCTGGTGACATGTAATGTTCAAAATACATACTTTCAATATTACGTAGAGAGAATTCTATTTTATCACCATTTCTTTTTCTTTCAGTCCCATGACCTCAGTCTAATACTGACAAAAGATCAAATTCTATACCAAAAATCCTTCTCAGTTTCCCAAGTGAGCAAAAAGAAAGATATTCTGAAAAACTTTGAGAACCAAAAGACCCCATTGAGACAGGAAGAGTACATGCAGTGATGTTTCCTACTTGGCATCTGGAACAGAGATAAGACATGTTAAAATAAAGAGAGTTGAATAAAATATGAGCTTTATTTAATCTTACTATATCATTTTTGTTTCTTTAGTTGCAACAAATGTATAATACTAAGTTAAGAATAATCGGAATCAAGAATGGTGTTGAGAAGATTCATTAACTTTGTACCTTCTGTAAATTGAAAACTATTCTAAAAAACTTTATTTTTTCTAAAGATGGTGAAATGTGTGGGTTAAAATAAAGGAAAACTGGGATTAAAATTAAGTAAGAACGAAATATAGAATATGTGTCATCTTGTAGGAGATTCTTCTGGGTTTGTGTGGCCTCACTCATGTGTCTAACAAACGACAGGCATCAATAGCAGAACTGTACATGAGAATTCTCAGTAAATATTTAGCTTCATTTCATTCTATAAATGTAAAGCTACTTTAAAATAGAATTTATTTTAAAGCTAGTAAAGTCATGAATAAATGTTTTCTATTTTCATGGTTGTTCATAGCAATGGGTTTTTTTATTGAATTTTTACAATTTTCATACAATACAGTTTGATAGGTATTTAGAACCTATCCCCTATTGGCACCTCCCCCACTGCCCCTGCCCAGTTAATGTACTTTCATGTATATAATACAGCCTACAGTGTCTGATTTGTGACCTCAAGTGTTCATCACTGTGAGTCCATGAACTGGGTCCACCAGGAATTTCATCCTTATAAAATACTGTCTTTTACCCTTCAAGGAGCCATCAATTGCCAAAATTTCCTAAGCTGCATTGGGATTTCTTACCCACTTCCCCATGTCTATGCTTGTATTTTGTCTGGTTTAAGCTTGCATAAGACTAAATGTATTTTTGAAACTACATTAGCATTTACTCTCCTACTGGTATTACTGAAAGCTGGCTTGTGTATGTTTGCTTGGTTTTCAGGCTTTCAAGTCACACAGGCAGCTTTGATCTACCTGCTTATCCATAGTACCTGCTAGAAGGTAGTGTTTACCAACTAAAACTCTTCCCTTGGCAATCTAGAGGAGGGAAGGAGGGAGGGAGGGAGGGAGGGAGAGAGAGAGAGAGAGAGAGAGAGAGAGAGAGAGAGAGAGATAGAGAAAGGTCAAGCTTCAGAAGCCCTTATTCTCCTCTAGCTACTAAGGTCTTATTCAAAAACTCAAGTCTACATGGCTGGCCATTGTTGCGCAGGGGTAAACAGTTTGCCTAGCACATACAAGGGATTATACTAAGACAGTGCTGAATGTCAAAGAAAAGAAGAAGGAAGAGAAGGAGGAAAAAAGAGGAGGAAGAGAAATAAGAGGAGTGAGAGGAAGAGGAAGGTGAGGCACAGAGTAAGGTCAAAATCAGAGAATATGTACTTGAACCAGCAGGAATGGTTCTAGCATGTAAATCTATTATGCACAGATAGCCTCAGGACAAGTAGATATTCCACTTGAATAGAATGGACTCCAGAGTCTCACTTATATTATAACAATGCAACACTCGAAAATCATGCTCAAAGACCCCACTATACAGCATTCGGAAGCAAAGGAGGGTTATAGCTCTACAGATAAAACATAAATAATAAAACCTTCAAGTGTTACTATATGGTAAGAATCTTTGTAGTACTTGGTGTATATAATCATACCCAAAGCAACAAAGCAAACAGCTGAACGAGGTAAATGTCTGGTACAATAGAACAGGATTTGCATAATTATAGTCAAATATGGCACAATAAATACTAAAGAGATCAAATTGTACTTAATCTATTCACTACAATTTCTTATTTAGTTCATGGTATTTGAAATTGTAAACTTTACTATTTAAGAGTCATACATATACGATGTCTGGGTGGTATGGCATGTTAGCTGGATATATGTCTTATCAACTCTAAGGAGGATTTTGTTAAATCTTGAAAAATAAACTAATAATGAAATTAAGATCCATTTTAGATAAAGGATACATGTTCTTAAGTTTTTGAGCTTTGCAGGATTATACGTCTCTTAAATACTCAAGAAATCGCATTTGGAGCTTCAACGTGCTCAGAACACAGAATTCTCAGCAGGCCATCTGCTCTGAATCTACTGTGACATTTCTGATACTCCTAGAAAAGATGGTATTAACAAATTTCTGTAATTATGCTTTTTGGAGAATGTGAATTTCTAATTTCCTGAGAAACAACTCCCTATCTCATTTGAGAAACCACAATGGAATGTCTTGACAGTGTAACCAAATCTCCACAGTAGAAGACTCACTGCTGGTAAATCTTTGTCCTAAAAAAAAAAAAAAAAAAAAAACTGGCTGCTAAAATTCTGAGATAAGAGAATTCAGTATATAACTTCTAGATTAGAAAGGAAGGATATTTTTCTCCCTATATGAGTGACTCTAGGAGCTTAAGTTTTGCTATTGCTGTTGCTAATCTTGTATTCATTCTCCACCTCAGAACATGAAGGTAAATCCGCAACAGAAGTACTTAATAACCACTAACAGCCCTGCCTTCAAATGTACAAAGCATTTGACCTCCTCCCAAAACAATACGCTAACCTAGAAAGGCCTACTGAATAGCAGACTGAAATCCACCACCACTGCTGTAAAAAAGTAAAAATCTAATAACTATTGAGCAATGTTTTATTTGAAGATAAAGATATGCACCTTCTTGTATTTGTCCTGACAAAACAACTCTGTCCTATCCCTGGGATGGAGAAGGTTTGTTATAGGGAAAGTTATCAGTCCAGATGTCTAGATCACAGTTATCTGTATAATGAAATCATAACATTTACTATGTGTTCAGGAGGATAACTCCTCAAATGAGGTGCTACAGTTAACAAAGGTCAATAGAAGTAAAAGATGACACCTAGTTACACAGACATCCCATTCTAGCGTGTAAAGACTAAGAAAAAAAAGTTAACTTCAAAATGCATTTGGCACACAAAGTGCATTTATTTTTATAGAAAGCCTCTTATTGGAATGAGTCTTGAGTTTTTCTCATGATGTCATTAGCAATGTGGGTTTTGGGAGGAAGATCACAGAAGTAAAGTGTCATTCCCATCATGATACCAAGAGTACATAATATCAACATAACATCACTCACTGTTGATGGTATCTCCATGATCTGCCTGAGGTAGCGTTTGTCAAGCTTCTCCACTTTAAATTTATTCTTCATGATGTACAGCCCACAGTTAAGGAATGAGTTGCTATATCCCAACCCCTCATGGGTGGAGTACCTACATAAATTATTTGGATTTATTCAGCACAAAAGATTTTTCTGTTCCCTCCTATTTATTTGTACACTCAACCATTTATTTACATCACCATGGAGTCACAAATATTTATTTTTTACTTTGGGTTACAATTCAGTACAACATTATGTATTATGTGTTCAGATTATTCTTTATCTAGCAAATGGTATTTTAATTGATTATTATTTCATGAATATCTTCCATCTGTTGTAGGCTTTAAAAATACCACTTTTTAGCACTTCAAAATGCCTTCAGCTCACATATTTTCTGCTCTTCTTCAAAAATCATTCATTTCTCTATCATTGTACTAATTTGTTTGATTTGGTTTTGGTTTAGCTAGGCCTGGGCTGGGGATGTAGCTTAGTAGCAAGATGCTTGTCTAAGGTTAACCTCCAGAACTGTAGGGAATGAGGGGGCAAGATCTGGGTGTTGGATATGCATGTTGCCCATGATATACAGATCCCAAAATTAGAGGTGTTTATGCTAATCTGTATATAGATAAGTTCTATTAAATTTTTAAGTAATGATTAATAGTTTCATAAAATTCAATATTCAACAGAACTGTATATCAGGAAGTAATGTGAAAACATTTTTAGACAAATCCAAACTGTCCATTACCAAAAGGCCTATACTAAACATGTTCAGTATATAATTTTTAAAATGCCAAAGGAAGGAAATAGTACAAAGAAGCAAATATTTAGATACATTTAAGTGATATTTGCTCTTGAAACATTAATATTTACATATTTAATGAAAATTTCTACATGGATGTTTTTGATGTAAATTTTTGCAAAGTTTGTTATAATGTAGCACTATTCAGAATTTTTAAGAGAATTCGATCTGATTATTTATCTTGCTTAAGATGTTAATAAAGAAGTACATACCTGACTTTATGTAAAAATGACTTTATGTCATTTTTATAGTGTTGGGATAGGTGTATTTTAATATATTTTTTCCTTTGTAGTATTTCTTAGTTCATTTTCCATACTAGGAACACCATTATGATAGAAAGTTCTCCACTGGGATCCATGACTTATACAAAGCCAAAATTACGATTCTGTGTACAAGCCTTCCTACTCCTTCCTATCATTGTATGACAGGATAGCAGAAGTTGTTGAGAGCTCTAGGACCTTTCCCTTCTCAGAAAAATAAGCAGAAGGTGAGAGAGTTAGAGATCAGGGAGCCTCTCTCATGACCCTTGGGTTTACCAGAAGGGTCTTAAGTCAGTTTGAGGATTCTCGGAAAGGGTACTGAATTAAGTTGAAACCTGAGGAAGCCTCTGTGCTTGAGTCCTTAAGAGGTGCGCTGCAACCTGACTTGGAATATAACCTAAATGAAAACCTAATTTAGATATACTCTTGGAACACATGGCTGAATCAGAAGGGCTGCCTGTCAGAGATCACAGGCAGCCAACGGCTTCAAATAAGGCAAAATGACAAAGTGTGAACAGTTCAATTAGCTCTGTAGGTCACTTCCATTTTCTGTTCATAAATGCAGTCTGAACATGTGGCAGTCCCAAGGTTTGCTTGTGTGTTGCTGTTGTTTGATTTGTTTTACAATGTTATAAGGTTGTTTATGGCCTAATTTTAGAATCATGAATGAAGTTCAGTTAAGACGATCTGTTACGATTTTTTGTCTTTTGACAAGAGGAAGGCGCCTGAGACTGAACAACAGGTGGTTTGGATAAAGGACTCTGCATGAGAACACACATTTAACTATGAGATGGAGGATGTGTCTGTCCTTCCAAGACATCACATACTTTGGGGGTCTTCAGGATCCCCAGAAGAAGATGATTCTGCAATAAGCCAGCATAGCAAGAAAGGCCAAGCTGCCTGAATCATTCTGAGAATTGAGACCCAGAGCTCAGTATCAGGAGTGAGTATGTTGTTACATTGGATTTGAGTTTAATCAAATTTTTGTAGTTGAGTCAGGAAAGCACCAACCAACATGCTTCAAATGTAAAGTACAGAAAACTATATAGGCAATAAAAATTAATGAACTGTGAAATATTCAGATAGATAATAGATTATTATATACCGTGAGGGTAGATAAACTCCAGTGTGGATAGCTCACAAATGCAGTACTCCATGAAATCACAAAGATTTAAAAAAGCACAAACTTCAACATTGTGTTTTATGTATTTAAAGGCCTAAAGCAAATAATAATAATCATTGGTGATTGTGTTCAAGACAGCTTTAGCCCTTGGTGGCCCAGGATACTTTGGTAGCTGGTTACATGGGTATGATTAGAATGTGAGCATTCAATGAGAGGCACACAAGCTGTATGTTTTGTTAAGTATGTAATCTTCAGTTAAAAGTTTGAGAAGGGGCTGGAGAGATGGCTCGGCAATTAAGAGCACTGGCTGCTCTTGCAGAACACCCAGGTTTGAATCCCACCACAGACATGGTGGCTAACAACTGTCCATAATTTCATTTCCAGGGAATACAACGCCCTCTTCTGTCCTCCATGAGTACTGCATGATATATGTGCCTTAAATACACTCACGCATAATACTCATAAACATAAAATAAGAAAAATTTAAAAAAATTGTTTGAGAAGACCTAGAGGAGAAACAATTTTCTCATAAATTAAGCCAAAGGATCAGGTTTTCGACCTTGATTCCCTTATTTTCTAATGTTTTGGAAATAAGAGGAGGTTCAGACAACTTGGAAGAAGAAAGCAAATACATAGAGGAGTTTATTTGCAAGAAGAGGCAGAATCACCACTTCAAGGAAACTAGTCAACATACACGTACAATTGAATTGAATTGAATTGAACAGATATTGGGCTGTTGAGATGGCTCATTGGATAAAGGCCCTTGCCAGACAAGCCTGACTACCTGAGTATGATCCTGGATCTCAAGGTAGGAGAAAAATGACTCCTGAAAGGAGTTCCATGACCTCCATGAGCACTCTGTGGTATGTGTGTGCCTGTATACTCATATATGAACACACACGTGCACACACACACACACACACACTAATCATTATCATAATAATAAAGCAAAACTTTAAAAGAAAATTAACCAGATATTCACTGAGCACCTCCTAAGTGCCAAATAGCATTCTACATACTGGAACTTGTTGGAGAACAAATCTGACAAGGGTCCTTCTCTTGTAAAGTTTATACTCTACTAAGAGAATGAAATATTAGAAAAATAAAATAAACTATGGTAGAGTTCAAGATTATCAATACTCTGGACAAAATGGAACAGGAAAAGGTGATAGAACACAGCCAACAAATAGGTGAATATTTTTACATATCTATATATCAATTAAAAATAAATTTGGGTTTCAAAGAAGACTGAAGAAAACTTGGTTAAATATTTTAATATATATAGATATATATTAATTCAAAAAATACTTGGAAAATATACTGTATGTGTTCCTTATATCATTTGATCTTGGTGAATAAAGTATCACTTTCTGGTCCTTGGGAATGCTTTAGTTTCTCACCTAGCCACAGAATGATCAGTGCAGGCAACTGATCCAGCCTTACGATGTCATCCTTAGGAACCTGTACAAGATCCCTGCAGCTGTGAGCAGCAATAATCAAATTGGCTGAAACAGAGACCCTGTCTATCTGCTTTGTGGTGGTTTATTTTCCATGTTCTTTTGTCAACAGATAAATTGTTTGATAGCATTTTTGAGATATGGAAAAACAGAAAAGTTGATTGTGAATTTTTTTAGAACATATTTACTTTATTAGCAGGATCTTTTTTTATGTAGTACAATTCAAGTAGTGAATCATGAGGAAAATAGTAATCTATCCTTAGACTTTCTAAAGTTTCAGAGATCAGCTCAATCATTTTAGAAAAAAGTTTTTTTTTTTAATGTGTAAATGTGTTTGTCTGTGTGGGGTGTGCATGTGTAAGCGCAGGTGTCAACAGAAGCCAAGAAAGGGTGTTGGATTCTCTGGAACTGAGTTGAGGGAGATTGTGGAACTGCCTGGCATGGATGCTGGACTGAACAGAACCTGGGCCCTCTACAAGAGCAGCAAGTGTTCTTAATCTGTGAGTCAGCTCTCCAGCCCCACCTCAGTCATAATATAGTAATGAAATATCAATAAAGTATGCCAAATATTGTATTTTACATTGAATTTAAACTTATCACTTTAAGCTGGATTCCACTTTTTATGTGCTTAACAAAGGTACATATATATGGTTCAGAGAGGAACAAAGTACTGAACTGGAAATGTCAAATGAACCACTCAGGTAAGATAAATGTCAGTAATAAATGTACCCTGGATCATGCGATAAAAGGAAATGATTGAGATAAATAGCTGAACTTTGTTTAGTTAGAGGTACTGCTGAGGTGTTTTCTTCCCTATATCGTGGGTCTACTGAAATGGTTTTAGCAGCCACTTGAAAAACTAGTAAATGTTGGTTCTTAGAGCAGGAAAGTGAAGTAACTGGAGTCTGAACCTGTAGTCAACTATTCTGAGGTCAACAGTCTGTGGCCTTCAACTCAAGAAGGCAAAACAAGAACAGAGTTGAGGACCAAGTTCAGAAAAATGACTACACCCCAATCAAAGCTGGGACAAAGCATACACCAGGCTCCTATGATGTATATGGTACCCAGAAACCTAATACTGGGCACAGAAGGGCAGATAGAAGAACAGAGTGCATCACCTGCCTCCAAAATGTGGCTGAGTGGAGCTCAGCAGGATAAACAAGTGAAGCCTTTGAAAGATTCCACGAAGAATGCTTTGAGTCTCCACCAAGGCTAGATAATATGCCACTAAAACATCCCCCAGCCAGGTAAGGATGTTCCGCCCCCACACTCTTTCCTTCTCCTTCTTATTGCTATTTCCAGGAGCTGTCAGGGCAGCTAGTGAGCTGCAAGAGATAACGGGAAAAGAAGAGGATCATGGCTTTCTTAAAAGCAGGTGATTTACAAAAGTCTATAGCCTTTCTATATACCAATGACAAGCAGTCAGAGAAAGAGCACAGGGAAACCCTCCCATTCACAATAGCCACAAAAAAAATAAAATACCTTGGAATAAACCTGACCAAAGACATTAAAGAGCTCTACAAAGAAAATTTTAACTCTTTAAAGAAAGAAATTGAAGAAGACATCAGAAGATGGA
>NW_008332087.1:2603437-2615584 GCF_000622305.1 Nannospalax galili
TTTACCAGAAGGGCAGACAGGGGGAATGGATGAGGGTGCTGACAACACAGTGGACAGTGACAGGGATGGCAGAGTATGGAGCCTCTAGTGGGAGAGGAAGGCTGTCTATCTGATGAGTTTGTAATCATGCTCAGATGCCGAGGAGCTCAGAAGGTGGGCGACTACGACCAGCAATAGTCATTTATATAGAGATTAGAAATGCATGTGAAAACGTCTCAATGTCAATTGCTTTGAAATGAATTCTTCTGTATGAAAAAAAAAAGTTGTGCTGTAAAGTATTCCTTGAGAAATGTTTATAATTCTATGAGAATGTAAATAGTTTCACAGTAATTGTTTTCCAGTTAGAATATTCTAACTTAATTGCAGCGCAATCTCTTTAATTTCTTTTCATTAATTTTTAACTAACTTCATAAAAGAATAAGAATTAAAAAAATATGATTTATTTTTTTTTTAAAAAAAAAGCAGGTGATTAGGGCTGGTGATGTATCTGAGTGGGTAAACAGACTTTCTGCGAAGGCTATGTTGTACCTGAGGTCTACCCCCAGAAAACACTTTTTAAAAAAAAAAGCAGGTGATTAGGGCTGGTGATGTATCTCAGTGGGTAAACAGACTTTCTGCGAAGGCTATGTTCTACCTGAGGTCTACCCCCAGAAAACACATGGTGAAGGAGAAAACCAATTGGTTCCCACAAGTCATCACTTGACCACAGTGGCATGTATGTACCCATATATGTGTGCAAAAACACACACAATAAATAATCAAATGCAATAAATAAAATAAAAGCAAATGATCAGTGCATGTTCAGACCCCTCTAGGAAGGAAATGCATTTTAATGTTAAATCTAGTTCACAGACTCAATATTTTATATACATAGACATTATTAACTACTCAATTATGATGAATATGATGAAGTAGTTCAAAATGATTGATGCTTTTTATTAATTGAAAGAATATTATAAAACCATGATGCCTATTTGTATGTTCACCTGAAGGCAGGGGAAGTATTGGCTACTCCCAACCATCAAGCAGGTTTAAAGGGACGAAGAGAGAGAAAACAAAGTTCCTTCACCCTCTCATTATGAGACCAGCACACACAACATGTTGTCCCATGAGTAAGGCTTTACTCATGTGAAAACCAATGCATGGTGGAGGGAGTAATGACATTAACTGATGATTTACCTTGTGATATTTGACCAAGAAAACATTCTACAGCTAATGTTCTAGGTCCAATTTTACAATTAAGATTCTCACATTTTAATAATGGTGCTTTAGTCAACAGCTTTCTTTAAAACATTCAACAGCCTTCTTTAAATTTTATTTTTATATATGTATATGTGTATGGTATAGAACATGTTTGTGGGTTCCTACAGTGTCCAAATGAGAATTTTCTTTTTCCTGGAGTCACTGGATGTGAGTGCTAGGAAACAAACTTGGGCCCTCTGGAAGAGGAGGAAACACTCTTAACCAATGAGCAATCTCTCTAGCCTCCAAACATGAAAACTTCTAGGCCATACCCAAGAGACTTTGTTCATAAGATTTGCTGCAAAGGACTGCTAACTTGCTCTCAGATCACCTGTAATAGTGGTCTGGAGTGTCTTGTTGGGAAGCATTGTTTTAGGGCCATGTATCTCAATCTTCACGTGAATCAAATGGGATCTGATTGGTGGGTCTGGCATGGCCAAGATTTTGTGTTTCTTGCAAGCTCCTAAGTAGTGTTGAAGGATTCTGAGCTAAGTCACAAACTTTGAGTAAGGATAGCTAAGACACTGTTCTCCAAACCCACTTGCCTTCCTTAAGAATCCCAGATACTAGCTATTCCAAACACAATTTTCAAGGCTCTACCTTCAATATTTTAACCTGGTCTTCAAGTAAGAGGTTTAGGAAGCAGGCTCTAGTTGGAGTCTGTAATTCCCAAAGCCTTGAGACTAGGCTATGAATAGGCAGAGATATTAGGGACAGCCTAAGACAGCATGAGCAAGGAAGAGGTTTTTCTTCTAGTCATTAGGCTCCTCCAACTCAGAAAAAGATGAAAAGTCCGAAGTCCTCTATTTCTAAGTATCTCCCCTGGGTGTCTCAGAAACAAGAGAGTCTTACACAAAATTTCTCAACATCCATCAGTTATTTTCAATCTTGACTGCTGAAAATTATGAATGCTGTCTCTTCCCCCAGACAGTTTGATCATCCTGGCCTAAACAGGGAGACTCTAGGTGCTGAGATCATATGAACTTGGCATTGAAAGTAGAGAATCAGTGCCTTGGAAAATGTACTCTGAAATAGTTCTGGAAAAATAAATTCACTCCATTCATTAGAAAATGTTGATAAAACTCTATATTTCCAATCATTTGAGGTCAATTTGTTGCTTCCAAAAGCTTCCTGTCACAATTATGTGGCCCAGGACTATATCACATGGCCAATTTAGCACCCATTTAAATGTTGGCAATGTTTAATCAAGTAAGTCAACAGCCATAGGCAGAAAGCTTGATGCCATTTGTCTGCTATTACAATAACTACTAGTGTGAATTCTATTACATCATGCTTTCCCATACTATATATTCTCTGCTTTTACATTGGCCTGGAAGTAATATCGTTATTGTTGTAAGAAGATGAAGGTACTCCAGTCCAGAGGACTTGAGTGGTTGCTCTTTCATTCTTTAGTCCTAATCGCTTGACTAAACTAAGCATGGTAAAACACAACAGGACCATGAATACATTCGTATAGTCTTCAGTCTGGGCCTCCTCCAGCGCCTCATCTCTGTTAATGCTCTTGTGCAGTGTTGCAATCCAGAAATGTATACTTACCTTTGAAATCACTATCTCCTCTTAATCATCTCTTACATTCAAATCTTCGCCAAGCCCATTTCAACTTCTTCTCATACCTGTGGGCTGGAATCTTTTTTTCATATTAATTTCCGCCGGTCTTAGTTTAGTTCTTTCTTCTATTCAAACTTCTAAGTCAGTCTACTTGAATCATCTATGTCTTATGAATCCCAACTCTCTTAGATGAAGATAAATGTCTTAATATGGCCAGAAAACCTTCTGTGATGTTTGCCCTCCACCTCTCCAGCAGTAGCTCTGATCATCCCTCCTATTCACCCTCCACCTCTCCAGCAGTAGCTCTGATCATCCCTCCTATTCACCCTCCACCTCTCCAGCAGTAGCTCTGATCATCCCTCCTATTCACCCTCCACCTCTCCAGCAGTAGCTCTGATCATCCCTCCTATTCACCCTCCACCTCTCCAGCAGTAGCTCTGATCATCCCTCCTATTCACCCTCCACCTCTCCAGCAGTAGCTCTGATCATCCCTCCTATTCACCCTCCACCTCTCCAGCAGTAGCTCTGATCATCCCTCCTATTCACCCTCCACCTCTCCAGCAGTAGCTCTGATCATCCCTCCTATTCACCCTCCACCTCTCCAGCAGTAGCTCTGATCACCCCCCTATTCACCCTCCACTTCTCCAGCAGTAGCTCTGATCATCCCTCCTATTCACCCTCCACCTCTCCAGTAGTAGCTCTGATCATCCCTCCTATTCACCCTCCACCTCTCCAGTAGTAGCTCTGATCACCCCCCTATTCACCCTCCACCTCTCCAGCAGTAGCTCTGATCATCCCTCCTATTCACCCTCCACCTCTCCAGTAGTAGTTCTGATCTTTATTGTTGCATCTACATATAACTCAGCCCATGATATATCTACTGTCTCTAATGACAAAACTTTGCAAAAAACATCATTCTTCTAACATCTAGTTAACTTCTACTCTTCCTCCAAATCCAAGCGCATAGCAGTTTCTCAGGAAGGCCTTTTCACCCACACATTCTTAAGAAATTACTCAGGTTATAGACAGCATCAAGAATCACCAGCCATACTTAAAACAGTTGCAATTTGGCATTTATTGGTGATCATTTTATTAATGTTTGTGCTCTCCAGGAAAAGACACATTCCAGGACAGGAATCATGTGGGGTTTTTTCTGTGCATCAATTTCACTACCTAGTACTTCTCAGCACACAGCAGGTACAAAGGAGACAAGCTGAAGAAGGAAAAGGAAGGAGGAAAGCAGGAAGGAAGGATAAAAGGAAGGAAAGACAGAAAGGAAGGAATGTGGAGTTACAAGAGCTGAGGAGAGTGGATAAGATTCTTCAAGAAGAGATAACAAGCTGCTTATGTTTTTCAGAATTTAATATTTTCATTTTTGAATTACCAAACTGTGGTTTTTATTGTTGCAGTTCAGTTGGGTGATTTGCGTTTTCTCTAGGGTATAGATGAAGGTGCACTGGGGCTGTAAAAGTAACTGAGAAATAACGGAAAACCTCTTGGTGCCTGGGATGGGAAAGGGCCAATGTTAGGTCCTGGGTGCCAAGGACCATGTGTGGAGTCAAGACCATAGCTGGCCATCAGAGGAGATGGGAAGTCCATTTTTTGAGACTCAGTCCTCCCAAAACTAAAATCTAAAAATGAGAAACCTCCCCTGTCCACAACATAAGGCCAACACAGAGGCAAAACCACTGCCATGCACAACCTAGGAAGCTGGGGAGGGCTTGTGGGGAGTGCTGCTCCTCAGAGAAGGGCTGAGACTGCTGCCCGATGTCTGCCCAACATGGGGAAGTTCTCCATGCTCCAGTCTCCTCCGTCAGCCCACCATCAGGGGAATGTGGAGCTCTGCTTCACACTTGGAGACCACAGCTATAGCTCATGGGCAGGGATCACAACTCCAGTTTTATAAGCTGGGGAGGGCTCCTCAGTTCATGGGAAGGAACCATAGCTTCAGGATCATGGCAGGGTACCACAGCTCCAGACTCATGGGAGGCAGTCAGAGGTCCAGCTCAGAGGACAGCATAGCTCCAGCTCATAGAAGAGAACCACAATTCCAGGCTCATGGAAGTGTTCGTCGTTTCAATTACTCTGGCTCCTACTAGTTTTCTGTCTCTATCACTCTGTCCACATGATTATACTTGTTGGCATTTTACTTCTGTGTGGTAAAAATAGGCAACAATTACTTGTAGGCTTGAACTTCTAACATCAATATTAGAGAAAATCTGCTTTTGCTCAAGGAGACAGATAGATTGAATGTTTTTTTGTTGTTGTTGTGGTTGTTTGGTTTTTGTTTTGCAATGGTCAAGGATCCAATTGGCTTTTTGATGTCTTGTTTTCACATTGTCCTCCATGGTTAGGGGGAAGAAGTGATGAGATGTCTTCTTACTGGAGTCCTGTTTTAAGTCCTCTGATTGGAACATGAAGATTATTTCCCACTTAAAACTGCCGAACTTCACTGCACCCCAAGCTGGGCCATTGGTGACCACACAGCCAGGTCTAGGGGGCATGAAATACCCCTCACCATCCTCATTATCCTTATCACCACCCATTTACCCCACAGCCCATTACACTATGCTGAGAGTCATTGCCACCACCATTGGTCCAGTGCCTGCGACTGCCTAAAAATATTGTTAGGGCTTGGGAGGCAGCTCAAAGGGTAAGAGCACTTCCTGTCTGAACTTGAAGACCTGTGTTTGAATCCCTAGCACTCATAGAAAAACAATCACAGCTATGCATGCCTGCAATCCCAGCATAGGGAAGTAGAAATGACTGGATTCTGAGAACTTGGTGGCCAGTCATCTGTGCTGAAATTTCAAGCTTCTGGTTCATGGAGAGATGCTGTTTCAAGCTAATAAGGCCACAGGCCTTACAGAGGAAAATTCATCTAGCTCTGACCTCTGCATGTGTGTACCCAGGTGCACATCCACACACATGCATACACCACACAAATACACCACACATGACAGCGCGCAGAGAGAGAGAGAGAGAGAGAGAGAGAGAGAGAGAGAGAGAGAGAGAGAGTTTATGTTTATATATGTGAACAACCCACATAGAGAGAGAGAGACATAGAGCGCAGGGCATAGGCGCGATAAAAAGAGATGAACACACATAGCGCGACCTAAATATGTGAACAAACCACGTAGGTAGAAAGAGGCATAGCGAGCAGGGCTTAGGTTCGATCAAAAGAGATGAACTAACATTGAGCTTCCTAGGCACTGGCATCTGTCTCTGGTATTTGCCAATTTTCTCCCCTCTAAAGCCCTGAGCTCCATAAATCATTAACTTTGAAACACTGTTCTGGATCAAGTTACGTATGCATTTAACAATGGAGGAAGTTGATTGTGAGAAAGGTTTAAAAAAACTTGCTCAAATAACCAGCTAGCTTTACGCTTGATGCAGCTTTCCCTGCTTGTTCTGTGTAACATGGCTCATATGCTCTACATTGATGTCCTTCCCATGTAGCCTGTACTCCAATCTCAATTTTTTCCCTGTGTTCTTAAAAAGCCTTTTCAAAAGAAATCCCATGCATCTGGACACAGCTCCACCCTAGGAATGCCCTTTTCCTATCGTCGCTGCCCCCTTGGAGCCTCAATTGGCACTTCTATTTAGTTTTAGACCCCATCGAACACCACCCTTTTCATCTAGTCTTTCTCAGATCTTCTAGTTGAAATTGCGTCCTCAGTGCTTTACAGCAGCACTTTCTCAAAACTTCTGGGTGGCAGGCAGAATTGCCTTGAAGATCCTAGTCTCCTAGTGACATACGTGTAAATCCCAGGACAGTAATAACAATGGATTTTACTCCTATGATTAGTTATGGTGTAGCTAATTTTAACAAAGGGAGACTTACTAGGTGAATTCTGATCCAGCACATGAGTTTTTGAATCCACATCTAGAGAACAGTCAGAGAAGTCAAGGAGATAGAGTTAGAGGAATCAACATGCAGAAGTTCTAAAGACAGAGGTGCTGACAAACATCCAGCGGTGGCTTCCGGGAGCTCAGATTTTCCGCTAACATCCAGCAAGATAATGTACTTAAGTCTTACGATCACATGTAAATGAATCCTCCCAACAACCTGAATAAACGTGGAAGAAAATCCTCAGCTGCAGAGAGAGAACACAGCCTGGCTGACATATGGATGAATGGCTCAAAAGGCGTTTGGAAGTAAGCCCTAATTCTCCAGTTTTAGAAACTATGAGATAACAAAGTGCTGGTTTAAGTACATTGTTTGTAATTTCTTACAGCAAACATGGAAAACTAACATATTTGGTATCCATACACATGTGACACCTTTCTGTTTTTCAGTCCTATATAGTGTATGTCAATGTTTTATCATTTTCATGGTACAGAGCTTTTATTACATCAGGTAACTTTAGTCCACTTTTCTTGCAGCTATTATGAAATATTGTTCTTGATTGCTTTTCCTGAAACTTAATTGTTGATGTATAAAAGTACAAATGTTTTATCTCTTTTTAATCTGTGTGTGTGTGTGCGTGTGAGAGAAAGATCTGTATGTACATGTGCATCTGCATGTTCATGTGTGTGAGTGTGAGTACATACATGCCATGCCATACATGTGGAGTTCAGAGGACAACCTCAGGTGTCAGCCTTTGACTTACATTGTGTTTGAGACAGAAGCTCTCCACAAGCATCTGGAGATTCTCCTGTCCTGACCTCCCATCTTGCCTTAGGAGCATGGGATTACAGAAGTATAGCATAACCAGTTTTATGTAGGTTCTGGGACTCCAAACTCAGGTCTCCATGCTTATGTGCAAATGCTTTACCCCCTGCACCATCGTCCTAGTCCATATGTTGGTTTTATATCCTCCAATTTTACAGGGGTTTGTACATTTCTTATTGTCTGCATTCACAGCACATATTGTTGGATTTCATAGTCAATTTCTCTCAAGTAGAGCACTGCTTTGATGGTATTCATCCTTCCCATCCCCTCCCTCTAGTCGCCCCTCCTTTAGGGCCCTCCCACTAATCTCACCCTTGTCCTAGTCACCCTTCTCTTTTTGTCTTGCACACTCACACCACACACAGACACACAGAGTTTATGTATCTATAAAGAATTCTAGGATCTACAAAATGAGAAAAATATGTATCTTATGTATCTGACTTATTTCCCTTTACAGTTGCTCCAATTTCCAGCAAATGACATGATGTCATTCTTTATGACAAGAAGACTCCATTATATATAATATACATTCATACCATTTTCTTTACACATTCATACATTGACAGACACAGGCTGATTCCATGCCTTGGTTATTGTCAATAGTGCTGCAATAGATATGAATATGGAAGTGCCACTGTGGTGTGTTCCCTGGGGGTCCTTTGGGTCTAAACCAGAAGTGGTATAGATGGGTCAAATATTAGTTCTATTTTTATATTTTGAGGAACGCTTTACACTAATTTCCATAATGGACACATATTTACAATCTCCCTAATAGTGTATAAGGGTTTCTCTTTTCCTACATCCTCACTAGGATTTGTTGCTGTTTATTTTCTTTATGGTTACCACACTGACTGGGTGACATGGAATTTTAATGTAATTTTAATTTGCATTTCCATAATTGCTAATGATGCTGAACATTTTTTCCATGTTTATTGGGTATTTGTACTTCATCTTTGAGAACAATCTGGTCATTATATTACCTCATTTACTGATTGAGTCATTTGGCTTTTTTAATGTTTTATATTTTCAGCTCTTTATATATTCCAGATACCTATCTCTGCAAGATATAAAGAGAGCAAAGATTTTCTTGCAATCTAAAGCCCATCCCTTTACTCAAGTAATTGTTTCCTTTCTGTGCTTTTTAATGTTATATAATCTAATCATCATTTGTGATATTTTTTGAGCTCGTAGAGTCCTTTTAGAAAATCCTTGCCAATGAGATATCCTTAGGTGTTTTCCTGAAATAGTTTCAGATTTTATTTTAAGTCTTTGACTCATTTTGAATTGAGTTTTGTTCAAAGTGAAAGGCCAGGATCTGACTCCGTTCTTCTGCTTATGGCTGTCCAGTCATCCCAGTGCCATTTGTTGAGAAGGTCATCTTCTGTTTATCATTTCCATAGCTTTCTGATGGAAATATTTTTCATTGGGAAAGATCATGACATCTTCAGACATGGAAAGTGTAACTTCCTTCTTTCCAATTTGCATGTTCTTTTCTCTTTCTTTCTTGTATAATTTTTCTTGTTAATTTTTCTATGCTGTCCTGAAGAAGAGCAGTGAATGGGAGCAGTTTCAACTTGTCCCAGCACTTAGTAGAAATGCGTTCAGCTTCCCCAAAGTTAGAATGATATTGGTTGTGGAGCTAGTTAGAATGGCTATTATCAAAAAGACAAAAATTAACTGGGCATGGCAGTGCATGCCTTGAAACCTAGCACTGGTGAGGAAGAGGCAGCAGATATCTGTGAGATCAAGGTCAGCCTGGTCTACATGGTAAGTTCCAGGCCTGCTGGGGCTACTTGGGGACCCTTTCTCAAAAACAGACCAAAAAAGAAAAAAAAAAAGAAAAAAATTGATTGTTTTTCTCCATTGGTAGTTTTAGTTTGTATAGTATTATCTGATACTACGGGAGCTAGTCTTCAAGGAGGTGGCTTCCAGGTCAGGTCCAGGTCCATTTGCTGCGAGTTCTGTGTCCATAAGTATGTCCTGTCTTCACTAATATGGTCTTACCTTTGAGTTCTGTGAGGCAATCAAAGGCTGAGGCAAAAGCCTGTGTTGTTTTGGGAGTCTCTTGGACTACTCTGACCAACATCTCAAAGGAAGGTTTCTCCAGCCTGAAACCTTGGTGCTTTTTGTTATATAGCCTTCAGCTATACACATGTACTCATATGTATCTTATATGTGTATTATTCAGTAGGCTTTTGAGCTAAAACATTGCCCTCTAGTTTTTCACACCACCTAAGCTTACTGAGTGTTTCACTTCCTCCTTCAATTCAGCCTGAGTATTCTTCAATATTTCTGTTTTCTGAATTCATTCAAAGTTTATCCCTATCTTCCTTCAGTTCTTTGGTTTCTTTTTGTATCTTAAAAGTCACTGAATTCTTTTATCATATTTATAATTATTCTTTTGAGTTCCATGCCCTGTGTTATCTCTAGGGGGTTCTCACTGTACTCCTCTAGAGGACTATTGGTACTTGGTGGGGATATATTATTTTGGTTTTTCATGTTATTATTTTTTCTCTGTCACTGTGACATGTGAATTTTGTGAGACTCAAGCCTTCCTTTGTTGAGTTAAGGACTGCTTCTTTCTGTAAACTTTATGTGCCTTTATGGTTTACTTGTTGGGCATGAAAAGCTGGTTTGTCTAGGCTTAAGGTTCTCTCTTTTGATTCTATATTGGAGTGGCCAAATTGCTTTTGTCTTCAGGAGTTCCCACAGTGACCCAAGTCAGATGAGGATAAGATGCTCTCAGGCTTTCTCCTAACATCTGGATCCCTCTAGGAAAGATGCTGCCCTCAGGGATTTACAGGCTGGGCTGGCCTGGGAACAGGGCCCAGGAAAGGTGTTCATCTCAGGAAGCATACAGAACACCAAATAGACAGGACCAAAAAAAAAATATTCTCCATGGCACATCATAATAAAAACATTAAATATACAGAACAAAAAGAGAATACTGAAAGCAGCAAAAGAAAAACAACAAGTCACATATAAAGGAAAACCCATCAGAATTTCAGCTGACTTTTCAGTGCAAACTATGAAAGTCAGAAGAGCCTGGGCCATGGTATTCCCTGTTCTAAATGATGACAGATGCCAACCCAGATTACTTTACCCAGCCAAAATGTCTAGTATAGTCCAAGGGGAGAGAAAACTCTTCCATGACATAAATAGGCTGAAAGATTTCATGTCCACAAAACCAGCCCTTCGGAGAGTTCTTGAAGCAATACAAAGAGCTGAAGAAAGGAATGAGTATACCCAAGGTGTTACAGAAAGAAATTCAATAAAGTTATAATTGTGGAAAGGCACAGCTATATCCAGACTGTGAACAGAAATAAAAATGACAGGCTCCAATACATACTATCCAATACAGGTACTATCTTAAGGTGAAAGGATGAAAAAAAAAAATACCAAGCAAATGGTACTAAGAAAAAAGCAGGTGTTGCAATTCTAATACCTGATAAAATAAATTTAAACTAAAACTAATCAGAAGAGATAAAGAGGGCCACTTCATTATGATCAAAGGAACAATAAACCAAGAAGATATTACAATCATGAACATATATTCACCGAACTCTGGTGCACCCAACTTCATCAAAACAATACTACAGGACTTTAAGACCCAAATTAATCCCAACTCATTGATAACAGGGATCTTCAATACCCCATTGTCTCCATTAAATGGGTCAACAGGACAGAGAATTAACATAGAGACATCTGAATTAAACAATACCATATATCAAATGGACCTAACAGACATCTACCAAATATTCCACCTAAGCACCAAAGAATATACTGTCTATTCAGTGCCACATGGAACGTTCTCCAAAATCAACCATATACTGGAGCACAAAACAAACCTCAACAAATATAAAAAGAGTTAAATAATTCCATGCATTCTATCAGACCACAATGCAATAAAGCTTAAAATCAACACCGGAAGAAACCCTAGTAACCACATGAACACATGGAGATTAAACAACACACTCCTTAATGATGAGTGGGTCAAAGGAAAAATGAAGAAAGAAATAAAAGTATTCCTGGAATTAAATTAAAAGGAAAATACAACACAATAAAACCTCTGGGACACGTTGAAAGCAGTCCTTAGAGGAAAGTTTATTGCTCTAAGTGCTTACATTAAAAAAATGGAAAGAATATAAAAAAGTGACTTAACATTGCAACTCAAGATACTTGAAAAGCAACAACAAATGAAACCCAAACCTGGAAGACAAGAAGAAGTAGCAAATATCAGGGCAGAAATTAATGAAATAGAAACAAAGAAAACAATACAAAGAATCAATGAATCAAAGAGCTGCTTCTTGAAAAAGATAAACAATATTGATAGACTGCTAGCTCAGTTAACCAAAAGAAAGAAAGAGCATCAAAAAAATCAACAAAATCAGATGAAAGGGGAAACATCAGATCAGACACCAAAAAGATCCAAAACATTATAAGGTGATACTTTAAAAACCTATATGCTACTAAATTTGAAAACCTAAAAGAAATGGATGGGCATCTAAAAGCATTGGAACCACTAAAACTAAACCAAGAAGAGATTAACAGCTTAAACAGACACATAATGAAATTGAAACAGTAATATAAAACCTCCCAACTAAAAAAGACTAGGACCAGATGGATTTACAGCAGAATTCTACCAGACATTTAAAGAAGAT
>NW_008332087.1:2615663-2619482 GCF_000622305.1 Nannospalax galili
AAAGCTAGGTAAAGATACAACCATAAAAGAAAACTATAGACCCATATCCTTAATGAACATAGATGCAAAAATTCTCAACAAGGTACTTGCAAACTGCAAACAGACACACATCAAAAAGATCATTCACCATGATCAAGTCAGCTTTATCCCAGAGATGCAGGGAGCGTTCAATATACATAAGTCAATAAATGTGATAAATCATATAAATGGGCTCAAAGACAAGAACCACATGGTCATCTCAATATATGCAGAAAAGCCCTTTAACAAAATTCAACATGCATGTATGTTCAAAGTCCTAGAGGGACTTGGTGTGTAGGGAACATACCTCAATATAATTGAAGCCATATATAACAAACCCACAGCTAACATCATTCTAAATGGAGAAAAACTGGAAGCATTCCCATTGAAATCAGGAAAAAGACAAGGCTGCCCACTATCTCCAATCCTTTTTAACATAGTGCTTGAAACTCTTGCAAAAGCAAGAGAAGGAAATTAAAGGAGTAATCATTGGAAAAGCAATCAAATTATCCCTTTTTGCAGATGATATGATATTATACCTAAGAGATGCCAAAAATTCCACCAGAAAACTCCTAGAAATTATTAACAAGTTTAGTAAAATGGCAGGATATAATATTAACCTACAAAAGTCTGTAGCCTTCCTATATACCAATAACAAGCAATCAGAGAAAGAGCACATGGAATCACTCCCCTTCACAATAGCTGCAAAAAAACATGTTGGAATAAACCTGACCAAATATCTCAGAATAAATCTGACCAAAGACATTAAAGATTGCTACAATGAAAAATTTTAAATCTTTAAAGAAGGAGATTGAGGAACACATCAGAAGATGGAAGGACCTCCCATGCTCATGGATTGGATGAATTAATATTGTGAAAATGACCATCCTACCAAAAGCAATTTATAGATTCAATTCAATGCCAATCAAAATTCCTATGACATTTTTCACATAATTGGAAAAAAAATCCTAAGATTCATATGGAAGCACAAAAGAGCTTGGATAGCCAAAACAACCCTGAGCACTAAAAGCAATGCTGGGGGGAGGGGAATTACTATACCACATTTTAAACTGTATTACAGAACTATAGTCTTAAAAACAATATTGTACTGGCACAAAAATAGACCCATAGATCAATGGAACAAAATTGAAGACCAAATATGAGCACATGCAATTTCAGCCACCTGATATTTGGCAAAACAGCAAAGAACATTCACTGGAAGAAAGAGCATGTTCAGCAAATGGTGCTGGCAAAGCTGGATCTCCACCCATAGAAGGATGAAACTAAACCCCTATCTTTCACCTTGCACAAAAGTCAACTCCAAATGGATCAAAGTCCTCAATGTGAAGAAGCCTGAAACTCTGAAACTTTTAGAAGATAATACTGGCAATAACCTACAAGATATAGGTGTAGGAAAGGATTTTCTAAACCAGACATCAAGTGCTCAGGAAACAAGGTCGAGTCAACAAAAAGGACCTCATTAAACCATAAAGCTTCTGTACATCAAAGGAGGCAACCAGGGAAGTGAAGAGAAAACTCACAGCATGGGAGAAAATCTTCACCAGCGACACATCTGACAGAGGTTTAACATCCAGAATATATAAAAAACTGAAAAAACAAAGAATCAAGAAAGGAAGTAACCCAATTAAAAGATAATCTAAGGAGCTGAACAGAGAGTTGTCAAAAGAAGAAATAAAGATGGCTAAGAAGCATTTTAAAAGGTGTTCAACATCATTAGTAATTAGAGAAATTTAAATTAAAACCACTTTAAGATTTCATCTTACCAGAGTCAGACTGGCTAAGATCAAGAGAACAAATGATACCAAATGTTGGAGAGGATGTGGGGAAAGAGGAACGCTCATCCATTGCTGGTGGGGCTGCAAACTTGTTCAACCCCTATGGAAAGCAGTGTGGAGAACTCTTAAAAAACTACAAATGAACCGACCATTTGACCCATTTATACCACTCCTTGGCATATACCCAAAGAACACATTCTATTGCAGAGACATTTGTATATCCCTGTTTGTTGCTGCTCTTTTCACAATAGCTAAGAGATGGAAGCAACCTAAGTCTCCCTCAACTGATGAGCAGATAAAGAAAATGTGGTTCATTTATACAATGGAGTTTTACTCAGCAGTAAAGAAAGATGAAATCATGATATTTGTAGGTAAACTGGTGGAAATAGAAACTGTTATACTAAGTAACACAGACTCAGAGAAAAAATGACATATGTTCTCCCTTATATGTGGATCCTAGAACCAAATCCTGATAAGTGAATATGTAATCAGACATAACTATAGGAACCAGGATAAAGAAAAGGAATCAGGGCGGTAAAGGAAAAGAGAGAATCTGAAAGAGAAGAACAGTAGGAAACAGGCATTAATAAGGGAGTTATGAATAAAAGTGGGGTTATTTTAAGGGGAACAGAGAGGGAAGGTTATATGAGGAACCTAGGGGATAAAGGGAAAGAAGGAGCTCAAGAGAGGTGGGACCATAGAAGAAGGATATTATTAAGGACAAAATGGGAAAAAATGGGGGCACCTGTATGAGGAAACCACAGTGGAAGGGTTAGACATTGAGAGAGATAAGTAATGCCTAGCTAGTTTTCAAAAACCAGAGGGAACCATATTAGTCCAACAACCTACTGACAAATTATACACATAACTAGATCAAGGAATATAATACATGTCTAGGCAAGGTTTATCTGATAGCATTTGGTCTTTGCCCAAGCTATATCTACATGGCACATGGTAATTAAAAGTGCCAGACTGGTGGAACTAACCTTCTTGGATGTTTAACAGCCGTACTTTGAGGCCTATACCAATTTGGTCAGAAGGACATAAAGGACAGTTTTTGCTCCTTTCCCTCCTAGGTTGACTAAGTTCCAGGGGACTATGAGCATCTCTTGTAACTGTGGTGAGTGACCTGTCCTCTTGATCAAGGAGGCCATGGAGACCCCATGAGATGGACTTGAACCAATGTCCAGTCTACAAAGAAGAGGGTCAACACAGAGGAAACATCTCATTCATGCTTCCAATGGTCGAGCAGAACCTTTGACTTAACTTCACATAGACGGAACTGGTAAAAGAAAGAATCCAGGGGCTCCTCCCAAGCACATGTGTCCCCTAAGGGACAGATCCTTAAATGGCCTTAAGAGTAAAAATAAATTGGTTTATCTGGGCCAACTGTATGGCTTTAAACACCCAAAAGGAAAGTATAACCAAAGATTAAAGGGGTCAATATAATTTTCTAAGAGTCCATATGTATAGCTGAAGGCTACATAACAAGAAACAATGCCAGACAGGAGATATCTTCCTTTGAGTTGCTGGCCAGGGTGACCCAAGAGACTCCCAGACAGTAACCCAGCATAGAACTGGGAAAATGAACAGCAGACCCCAATCTTCAGATCCCAATCTTATCTAAAGAAATATTGACAACTGATAGCTGCTAGATGAGGAACAGCTGATCTTCCTAAAACAAGGAAGATCAGCTTGTTGGAGAAGCACTAAGGAATGGCTGGGGGTGCTGACAACACAGTGGACAGTAACAGGGATGACAGAGTACATGGGCTCCAGTAACGGGAGGAGGGAGGCTATGGGAGGGTGTCATTTGGGAAGTGGGTATATAGATGAATAAGATTATTTGGGATGTTGTATATGGTATACATACTCAAAATCAACAAATTTTAAAAAATGAAGTTTTCTGCATGAAACTCTGTATTTTAATAATGAAATGGAGATCTTTTTTAAAAGTTATGACCTCATTTAATTTTATGTCTTATAGGGTTTATACTGAGTACAA
>NW_008332087.1:2619713-2622816 GCF_000622305.1 Nannospalax galili
GCTGAAGCTTTAGTATGGAAATATTTGTAAATGGAACTCTGTTTACACTCAATTGTCATATTCATCTTTTCTTTCTATAACATTTTAAGATGTAAAAATCTTACTTGATTTAAATTAAGCTCCCAAGCTGATTGTCATATCTAATTTTAAAATGTTTTTATTTGTGTCTATATACCCCATCATCTATGATGTGATTCAAATTCCCTTGTGCCCCATGTAAAACTATTGAATTGTGAGTCTCAAATTCTGTCATTTGTTTCCAAATAGATTCAGGCCCACATAGATGTGTTATTGAGTTTTAATTATTTTATAACAAATTTTGACTTTATAAAAGACAAAAATCACAAATATATACAAGGATGTGGTAAAAGAGAATTCTTTTAAAAATTATTTTTTATCTGAGTGTTTTGGCTGCATGCCTGTGGAAGTCAGAAGAGGGTGTTAGATCCTCTAGAACTGAAGTTATACACAGTTGTTAGCCAACATGTGGATGCCGGGAACCAAAATTGGGTCCTCTGGAAAAGCAGCCAGTGTTTTCAACCTGTGAGTCATCTTTCCAGCTCCTGTTTAGTATTTTAGAGCTCAGTTGATTGTAACTGCAATTGGACAGTGAATCAGTAGATACAGGTCAACTCCATCTTAGACCAACACTGCCATATGAAATAAAGAAGTCGGTATAGATACATCAAGAGAAAGACACAACTGAGTCCAATCTTAAAGTCATCCCATCCTAACTACAGTCTTACGAGTGAAGAAAGCTGTGTCATTCTAGACCTTTTCTGGAGGCCAGAGGTCATGGGGTAGAGACCATCATTCATCTTTCATCCTGCTTAAAGTCTTGGTTCACAAGATCCCAGAACATAAAAAAATGCCCATGGCTTTATGTAACTAAATTTGGGGCAGTTCATTACTAAGTAATATCTAGAACTCAGAGATTTACAGAAAGACACTTCTGGATGATACTTTCTAGGGGTCTTTCTTATTTCTCGAATCTTGTGAGCAGAGACACTGACTCCCTTTGGTTCTAGATGCTCATGTAAAGAACAGACTTGGAAGGTGAAGACCATCTCCCTCTGGAGCAAATGGGAAATCTGATTATAGCTCTGCAGGAGAGAGATGGTGTCTTCCTTTAGGCAAAAGCCAGGCACATTTACTCTACATTATAAAACACTTGATTTCCCTGGGAATAAGCCTTTTTTAAAAACTATAAACCATTTAACTGCAGGCATTCATCAGACCTCTGTGAAATTACCTCTTGGGGACAGGAGGACAAGAGAAACCAACACAAATAGGTGAATGCTCACGCTGTTCACCACGCTGTCACCCCACTCTGCATCTTAGTCTGTGTCAAAAATGAGTCTTGTGTCTTCTGCCAGCACCCTTCACACTGTGACAGGCTGACTAGCAGCCTGAAAATGGTATAAAATTCCAGATCTTGATGGATCCTGTGAATCGTACAAGTTTACAGATAGACTTGAGTCTAAAATCCCATCTTTGCAACCAAATCTGTATGACTTGGGCTAAGTCATGCCATCTTTTGAGAAATACACACACACACACACACACATATAGATAGATAGATAGATAGATAGATAGATAGATAGGATAGATAGATAGAGATGATAGATACATACATACATACATACATACATACATACATATGTATACACACATATATATATACACATATGGCATTATAATTATAGTACCCAGAACGGTGCCTGGTATGTAGGAAGTGTTCATGAAATAGGAATCCTGCCTTGTTCAGACAGTGACAATCCTTCTTGGATTTCCCAGAAGAACTCTATGTCAATCCCTCTGTTCAGTCATACAGTTCATATTTTTAAAAATATTTTATTTATTATTTTATTTTATGTATATGAGTGTATTGCCTACATGTATGTAAGTGTACCTGTGTTGTACAATGCCCATGGAGGCCAGAAGAGGGGGTTGGATCTCCTGGAACTGGAGTTACAGATGATTGTTAGCTACCATGTGGATTCTGGGAATCGTACCTGGGTCCTCTGCAAGAGCAGCCAGTGCTCTTAACCACTGAGCCATGTCTCCAGTCCTGCATTTCTTATTTAATGTACAATAGACCTTGTCCTCACTTCTAGATAAATTCTATGTTTATTCATAGAATACATATAAGCTATGCTTATATAACTTCTTGTTTGAGTCTTGGAAAAATATCATTTGATATTTGATAGATTTGATAGATTGTTTTCTGAACCCTTAACAGATGTAAGACCATGATTCACCTAGAATTGTCCGTCTAGTCCTCACCAGAAGCAATCCTGTGAAGCCGGCATGTCCATCACATTTTTACAGACATCTAGCAGTTGCTAAAGAGAGTTCAAGTATCAGATAACTTTATTTTGCAAACTAGTAGAAAAGACTTCTAGGAAGATTTAAAAGTAGCAACTGTAAGTACCTAAAATGGACTGGAGGAAAAACAGTTTTAGATACATTAATCTCTCATGACATGTTTATATCAAATAACAATTTGTAATTTTTTCACTTCTTCAAGGGATACTGCTACAGTCCTGAAGTAATGTTCTCATATAATTTATTTTCTAATCTCAAGCACTGTTGCGATTGAAAGCAGATGTCATTAATAATTATTCTGGGGCAACAGACAAAACCAGGACTGTCCCAGGCAAACCTGACATATGGTTTCCTTGACCTGAGGGAATGTGACTCTCTCAAACATAACTGAATCTGAATTAACATCTAAGCCACTTCTGAAACAAGGGTAAATCTTAAGCTGCACGATTGCAGCCTCAATGGAAATCCACATAAAAAGGAAAGGTTCATAGTTATAGCACTTTTAGATTTCTGTCCTAAAATAAATCCGTATGTCCTGGTATTTAGGGGAAAATATTCCTAAGACCTTTAAACAGAACAGCTCACAGAATATTAATTCATGAGCCAAGTTAAAATGAGTATCATATGAGCTTTTATTGTATATTTTGTCCAATTTAATAGCTGGAAGGTCAACACACGTGATTTGACTTTAAGTCCTAGGAAAACAACCCCGTTGAGTTACTTTGCTCATACAGGATTTGTGTGTGTGTGTGTGTGTGTGTGTGTGTGTGTGTGT
>NW_008332087.1:2622828-2639318 GCF_000622305.1 Nannospalax galili
GTGTATAAGGGGGTAGTTATAACAAGTTATCAGTGGTTGATCTCAGTTTCTGATGCTAACACACTATACCAGCTCGTCTCAAATTTTGGCTTCTAGACGATCACACAGAAAATGTATCAGTGTGTAGGTTGCTGCTTCTATGTCCCTTTTCCAGATTCTGGTTCAGCAGTTCTAGGGTGGGACCAGAGATTTTTACTTTTTGACAAAATGCGGAATAGTACTGTGTTTTGACTTCAATTCAGGGCAGTGATTCTAAACCTGAATTGCACATTGTGATCATGTAGGAGCCCCCACAGATACTGATATCCACAGAGGTTCTGATTGAAGTGGTTAGTGATGGGACCCATTATTGGAATATTTAAATGCTCCCCAGATGGTTCTAACGTGCTGCCAGGATTGAGACCCAGGCTTTTTTCATGCTTTATCTTCACCTCCAGTAATGTTTCATTTTTGCCATATTGAATAGACTATAAGTTCTCTGAGGACAGGTACCATATCTGTTGGTCTTTTCTACCTGACCCTCAAGTCCTCCCTCGAACAAACAACCTTCTTCAATCTCACTGGTTTCTAATATTCACCTTCCTTTCCTGATCGATATGCAATACGGTATCATCTTTACTTTGTGAGAATGCCCACACCTTCACTTCTTTCCTTCATGGAAGTCTTAGTGATCTAGAAAATACTTTCTTCAAATATTAATGTTTATTGAAGATTTACGTGTGAAATCCACCTCAGCACTAAGAATAGGCATCTTTCAGGGCCCATGTGTCTGTACATCATCCCAAGGTTCCGCTGGCCTTGAATGAGCCCATTGGTGCCTGTGTGGTCAGCTGTGGGCTTGGTGCCAGCTGTAGGCTGTTCACATCTGTATGAATCAATAGTCTTAAGTTAGTCTATGTTTTCTTTAGTTGAGACTATTGAAATCCTCTTATGTCTCTTTCTCTTTCTCCTCAAAAGTTTAGTCTAATCTAGTTCTGTGGATAGTTTTAAGGGAAAAAAAAGTCTCTTGAAGCCTTGACTTAGAATAGGCCCAGTATCAATTCTGAACATTCTATTGACAAAAATAAGTTATTAAGTGGCTGGGATTTAAGGGTAGGGTAAATACACTTGTCTTTTGGTGGAAAGAGTTTCAGAATTTTAGTGTAAATGGAGAGACTTCAAGAAAATCATGAACAGGATAAAAATGTCATCAATCTGCCACAGCCTCTGAGCAGAGGTTCCCAGAAGCTCTCCTCTTATTCCAGCCTTTCAAGAATTATCAGTAAGTTTAATTGAAAAGCGATCTGATTTCAACTTAAGGTGTGCAGTAAATGAATGTTTCATAGCATTTAACTGCAAATATTTGAAAGGTGAAAAGTCACAAATACATAAAGAAAAAATACATTGGCAACTGGTAGTTGTTTTCACTTGAAGAAGAAGTTATGAATTCTCTGAGGGTAGCTTAGCCCTGTCTGTAAAAATAATGACTCACTCCCAAATGCAGCAAAGATGACAACCTAAAAAGGGTTGAAATCTAGGAAACGAAAGAAAGTGAAATGTGAACATGACCTTTGTTTTAAAAGGGGACACTTTCTTGCTGGTTCCCTCCTTTATTGTAGTTGCATATAATCAAAGGGATTGCAGAAGATCTCAAAAGAAAGATCCTCCTGTTTCCCACAGAACCTTGAAGCCAACCTCTGGGTTTCTGGTGGTTTCCCACAGAACCTTGAAGCCAACCTCTGGGTTTCTGGTGAAGTAGTCTGGACTCCTGCTGGACTCCTGGTTCTCTTCTATAGATAGAAACCCATTCTCCCTTCCTTACCAAGAGTTCTTATACTACTAGGAGACTTGTGGGTAATAAGTTTAACATTGCTGCTCCTGGAGGATATTGCTTCTGGGACACTGGAGAGCAAGCCACAGGGTTCAGAGGTGCTTTCTTGAGTAGTAACGAACATTGGATCCACTGGTTTTACAGGACACATCCCACTCTGCCCCAGGGTTTCTCCTCACTAGGCTTTCTGGCTTCAGGTAAACTTCTCAGTTCAATGTATATTCTTATTACTTATATTTCAACTTGTTTTGAAACTTTTTCCAAACAAGAACACACGTTTTACTTTTTAAAGTCTCCTCCACTATCATAGTTTATTTGTAGTGCAACACAAGGATCGAAACAGATGATTTCTGAAAGGTGGAGAGAGTTGGTGTTGGGATAGCAATATCCTCCCCCTGGAGGAGACTGGGCACAGCAGCTGGGGCTGACCGAAGTCTCTCTCCTGAGGAGGAAGCCAGTCTGTTCCTTTCCAAAGGCTTTGTTTATGTAACTCTTTAATTATAGTATCACCAAATCACAAGTATTTTGCCATGGGAAAATGTAAAGTCATTAAGCAACTTAAATACCACCCCACCCTCTTCAGGCAGACAACACAACCATTAAGCAATTAATGCATGTTAAGACATTTCCAATTTTGGGCCCTAGTACTGGTTCAATCATTTGTGACTGGAGAGCATAGCAGGAACCTACTCATTACGCTTCATGATGGGAAGCAGAGTATTTCACAGGCTTCTTTTAGGAATGAAATTCCAGTCTCCAGCCCCCACAATGCGCAAAGCATTAGCCCGGTTGCAAAACAAGATTGGATACTATTTGACACTGCCTGGCATTTCCAATAGTGTATGAGTCAGGTTTGACTTTAATCTTTGTTAATTGGGTGTCTTCAGAGCTTGTAGATTTCAGGCCTTTTAAGCCCTGCTGTCAAATTCTGCTGACATGTTAGGCTGTGGTTTGTTTTGGGTCCCACACAATGGAAAAACTTTATCTACTTCTATTTCCAAAACAATCACAGGGACTTGTTTATCTACCTGTAGCCATAGCTGAGTTGGTGACCGGAGACAGGTTTGATGTAACCACATGGGCTTAGAGTCCTTTGAGTGGCAGGTCCATTTACTGCAAAGGCACAAGTTAACAGCTTGACGCTATCCTGTGCAAATAATAGCAAGTATATACTCAATGCTATCTTTTTCTTTGCTTAAAGAAGCTGTCAGTATACATCTCTGTGTATGCCCTTAAAGATTTTTCTCTCGATTGAAAACAAAGTTGTGATTTTCTTGTTTGCTTTCTTAACATTTGTTTCATAAAGTTTTTGAAGTATGTTAGTGTATTTTTTCTGCTTTCAGATTGGAATGTGTGGATAAGTCTGAGATATTAGGGTTTTGATGAAAGAAAGGAAATGTAGAAAATTCTCTCACAAGAGTCATAGGCCTCATTCCTAAGGATTGCAAATTAATTGACTTCTGGTGTATACTCAACCATTCCCAAATGGATTAAATATCAAATGCTTGCTTAACCCATGTCTCTTCAGGACTGTAGGTTGGCTGTTTGTGCAGAGCTCATCTTAACTGCCCTTTGCTCTATTACTTTTTACTCTGTGTCAGGAATTGAACCCAGAGCCTTGAACATGCTAGAAAAACCCTGTACCACTGACCTACTTCTGCAGCCTTCTTTGATCTCGATCTGCTTCTTTCACATACCCGTGATCAGTTGCAGGGCAGAAGACCAATTCTGCTTCTGGAGGTTGGTTGAGCTATCTGTCTCTCATCATTCCACAGGCTGTCCTAAGCATATTCACTAAGGCAGGAGTGTAAGAGAGCAGGAGGAAGTCTGCAAGGCGTCTTGAAGCCCAGCCTCAGTAGGCTCAGAATGGGCCATTTCTTCATTACTTCATGGATCAAAAATGACTCACAAGGCTTCAAGCTTGATGAGGGTAGCTAGAGTAAAAAGATAGATGTACGGAGAACATCAGGTGCAAAAGACTGAGGCTGACCATGTCAACAAACAGGCTGTGGTTGAGAATGCCTTCTAGTTCTTTGGATTAGACAGTAACAACCCCTGGGAGGGATGTCCTCGATTTGCCCTTCAGACTACAGCAGGCATATGGATGAGCTTTGGCTCAGTGGTTGGGGATAAGAGCATGCCTTTGGCTCTCAATCCAGAACGTGTTTACTGAGCTTCTTACATAAACCGAGATATGTATCATTGGTAGTGGTTGTCTGCTGCCTGGATGTAATAATCACTTATTTCCTTTTGTTTGTTGTGGTTAGTTCACTTTCAAGGAAGAAAGACACAAATTTCTAAGTGGAACAAATGCTAAGAGGCAGGGGAAAGGAAATAGTAAAGCAATGAGAGAGCCCCTTAAGGGCAGGGATGGGACCCTGTCCAGGAAGCCACATTCTCCAGCTGGAAGTGATCCTGCACTTCAAAACAGTCGTTTTCACCCTTGGTACACATTTGATGCACCTGGGTAGGTTTGCAGGATCCTGGTACTCAGGTCACACCCCAGGGCAGTGAAGTCAGATTCACTGGGGGGTGGAATCCAAGCACTAGGTACTTTTGAAACAACCCCATGTGGATCTAATGTGAAGTCAAGTTTGAGGAGGAGGTTCTGTGATCTTGACTCCTTAATGACCTTCAGTTGGGACCATCTCAGGCATGGATGTCGTCCACTCACTTGACGAGTAACCTTCTCCTGCAACTGCAGATCTGTCTTTCATAGGCACTCAATAATAATGCAATTACTTGTTAATCTCTCTGAATTCTGACACAGCCCTGAGGCTTGAAGTTCAATATTTGTTGTCTTAAAAGTTTCCTCTTATCAAAATTTCTTTTTTCTCTTCAGCACCCAGGCAATATGTTTATCATCTGTTCCCAGAGTACTTTATTTTGGAAAATCAATACCATTTTCAGCTGAAGTATTTTTTCTGTTCACGTTAAAAAACGAATATCCAGAATTACCTTTAAGTAGATTTCACATGAAACCACATTCAATTTTCTAATACATAAAAGAATCTTATATTAAGTGCCCTCTGGATATGCCACTAAAGTTCATATTTTACTAATTTTCTTCTAAATTGCACTCTGAACTTGGCAAACAGCTTCAGAAATGCTAAAGTATACTCATGTTCTATAATTTTGATCAAGTGATGTGTACAAATTTAAGCTAAAAGGCTTATAATTGAATTAAATTTAAATTAGAACCTGTCCCTATGCCATCTCTCTTTAGAACTATACTTCAGAAGTTAAGCCTTCTAAAACTATGGCCATGTGTCACATAATAATGTATTTGCTAATGTTCGACTGTATATATAACAGTGTCCTTGTAATATTATGATAGGTCAGAAATATTCCTATCCCTGGGGATATCATAGCTGTCCTAACACTGGCCCACGGTACATTACTTACACGTTCATGGTGATGCTGGTACCCAAAACAGGGACTGCTGTGCTACTAAGTTTATAAAAGTTCAGCACATAAAATTGGAACAGTCGCATTTGATCATTATGCTGCGTTACATATTTATTTTGCTACACTTTCATCATTATATTAGAATGCATTCCTTTCACTTATAAAATACAGAGTAGCTTACTGTCCGAATACTGTATTACAGGTCCAGTGCCATTGCACATATCACATTCACTAAATCTGTCATTGTTTCAAGAAGCAGCAATGAGAGTTTGACCTGTAGCATCCAAGGTTGTGTGAGTACACGCTACAGTTCACGCTATGGTGAAATCAGCCAAGGATACAGTTCTGGACTGTATCCCCATTGTTGAGGGATACCTGACTGCAGTAAGAAAGCACACTTCTGATAACATGCATTTAGGGAAGCAAGAAGCTGGTCTCCTGGCGAACGAGTCTATGGCACTCCCCAGAACAGTGTGTAAATGATGCAAAGGTATGCTCTGTCTCCACCCAGCTTTTCGTTAGACTCACTCAGCAACAGGTTCTGAATGAAAGGGCCTCCTTTGCAGAGGTGACTTCCTCCAGGTTCCCTGGGATCCTTTCGCATAGAATCAGAGTTTTCCAATTTAGTCCTATAGCTGTCACCTCGGCCTGCTTCACTCTTGACCCATATCTGCATGCCTTGGACTACAGAGACCGCACTTGGACCTTATGGTTTCTGTGTGAAGTCCACACAGATCTAGCAGGCATCAAGGCATGGAGTCAGAGTCTTCTTACAGATCAGGACACCTCGCTGCTCAAAACGGGCAGCTGCTTCCTAAGTTTTCTTTAAACAAAGCCTCTTCTCTCTGTCATGATATTCCCCAAAGCCAGGGAAGCAGTCCTAAGTGTCTGAAGGACCCGAGGAGTGTCTATCAAGCAAGCATCTGTCTGAGGCGGATCGTGCTGGTGGAGACTGCCTTGTACCCAGTTCTGTATAGCTGCCTGAAGTTCAGTGCCAGCAAGTCTGAGCTAGAGTCTCTTCTTGACTTATGCTGCAGAGGACCAGCAAATCACAATCCTACCAACACCAGCATCAAAGGGGCCCTTCAGAAGAGCTTGTTCCAGAGCCCCCCTTGTTGCAGTGTGCATCATCTCTCTACTGGACAGCAAGCAGTCATTAGCCAGTCTGAATAAAGGAAGCCATCACCAGTAGAGACCTGAGTAACTGTCACATCCAGGGGAGTTGAGAAATTCAAAATCAAGCTAGCCTATAATCCCATTAACAATTATAAATACACAGTCATTTTAGTGACTATTCAAAATTTTACAATGTCAAATCTGTGATTTGATAGACAATTGCATTTCTTTTTATTGTTTACTGTTTAATTATGGAAATTTCCAAGTATAAACAAAAGTAGGGAGAATGCGCTGAAGAAATTTTACATAGTTATCACTTTGGCTTAATACCTTTAAACATTCCCCAGTATTTTCTTCATCTCTTTTTACAAGTAGGAGAAATTTGGATGTCATGATGTTCTTGCCACCTCCCTGAATTCATGATGCATTGCTAAACTGTAAATCCCTACATAGTCACAAGAGCATTTTCCTACTCAGTGAAACCAATGCTTCCTTTATGTGAGCTAAGGAATCTCAATCCATGGTAAAAAAGTTCCCCGATTGTTCACAGATATGTTAAAAGTGGCTCACTACCTCATTCCAGGGCAGATTCAATCCAGATGCAAGTCTTGCTTGGGTGAGGATACTATGAACCAACAGGACCTCTGTTGGATTATGGGGGAAATGGTTATGGGGTGCCTTATCAGTCAGGAAAGACTGAGGATGACAGTGATATTTGAGAGGGTGGTGATAAATAATAAGCAGTTTTCAGGCCAGGTAAAAGGCACAGAAACTTAGGGAGTTCCTGGCTACAGGTGGAAACAAAGGCAAGTGGAAGCCAGTGAACCAGTTCAGAAATATTGATATGAATTATTCCCATATGCATATGCTGTGTAGAGAAAGTGTGTGGGGAAACCTGGACAGGTCTTGGTTTGAAAGGAAGAGGACACAAGGAAGAATGAGGTGGTGGTAGAAATGATGCTAAAAAATTAGAGTGGCATAGTGCTTCTTGAAAGCCTAGAGAGGGCAGAGCTCCAAGAGTGGCTGGAAGCTCAATGTTCCAGAGAAAGGCAGCCAGAGAGAACAGAGCTGTGCAGAGTTGCTCAGTATGATGTCCTGTCACCACAGCTTATTAGCAATGCAAGTGCCCAGGTCTCACGCAGACCCAGAGGGAAGTTCTCAGAATGGGAGCCAGACACCTGCTTCAGCGTGTTCGCAGACGTCCCCATGCGCACTCAGCGTTGAGAAGACTGCTGTCAGTACTCCCACCGAGATTTCCCCATTCCATATGTTCTTCCACCAGCAGCTTCCATTCTTCCCTATTTTCTGTCCGTAACAACTGAGATTGTTATCTATTCTCAAAAATAAGAGAAGGAAAGATGGCAAAGACAGACACTCACACCACTCACACCATGCATAAAGCCAAATCTAAAGCTCTCCTAGTTTCTGCTTTCGTTGTTTCTTTTGTACGTGATGTCTCCAATCACATGTGACGTATAACTCTGTGACTCTTTGTCTCAAAACACATTTCATTTAAGAACAGAAGCTCTTTAGTATGGCTTAAGGTGAGCTTGCCTTCCTAGGGGTCATCCCTTGGCCAGGTAATTGACCTGGAAAGGATAGGTCTACGCTTAAGCCAGAGATTCTGTTCTCTTGGGCAAAAGAAGTATTTTTTAAATGAACCTTTATTGATACTCTAACATTCCCCCTTTGAAGAAGTGACCTAAAATTATTTAGAGACCTGATCAGGGATCACAGCCCACAAACACTTTTGGTATCTCTGGCTATAGCAAGAACAAGGCTTTAAGCCAATAATGAAGCTAGTTGCTTTGGATGGTCTTTTTACTCTAAACTGCCTATCCAAAGTTTTCCTTCTGTTCCCTTCATTCCCCACATCAGAAGATGTAGACCAACCACCTAACTACTGTTATGGAATTGGAACAATGGCTGATCTGATTTCTTCCGGTTGAAAGAGGATGCTGGATGTGGTGGTCAGGTACGCCTCTAAGTAGGCCTATAGCAAAGGTCCCAGAAGGTTATCAGTTGTTTGTATTTCATTTTTTTGTTTGTTTGTTTGTTTGGAGAAGGCATAACAGCCAGGTGAAGGTAGGAAAGGAAGTTCTAAAGAGCTAGGTGGAATAAGTTTTCCTTTAATGAGATACAGTAACTTTTCTTCCCAGAATTCCCAGCCCCTCACCCTCCAACACAGTCCCTACAAGGCACTATGAGTTTCACTTGGGTCTGCCTGCCTTTCTGAGGCCTGAGTCAGGAAGTAGCAATACTCACTTTTTCTTTTTCCTGTCTCTTTCTTTCAGATGCTGGCCAGAACCTAAGCATCCTTTTTTGGATATTTCGGGCTTCCTTACTCTTTCTGCAAAGCTGATCTTGCCACACTGAGGCTGCCTATCTACCATGTGTCTGACCTCCATGCTGGCTTAAATGACATTACTACTTTTCCTACTCTTTATTTTTCTTCCCCCAACAGCTACTAAGACTTATAGTTTGCTGCCCTGTAGTGTTTTTCTTTTAGACTAATAGAATTGTGAGAGAGAGAGAGAGAGAGAGAGAGAGAGAGAGAGAGAGAGAGCCTGTAATCTACCTTCTCCAAACTTCTCTTCCAGAGCCTCATGCAATAGCACATTAAATCATTAGTGATCTAACAAACAAGAATCATTGGTCCATGTTCATGCTGACCATCACCAGTGTTCTTGAAACAATTCTTTGAGCATCTTCCTGTTACTCTATTTAGTTTTACCATCTCCAAATGGTGGCTACCTGAGTGAGTGAGCAGGATCGATCGGCATGCTCTCACTGAAGTCCACATACCCACTCTTCAATTGCACAGATCAAGTTATTCGCATCTTCTCCAAATGCCATTTCTCCCGTTACCCCATCCTTCTAAACTCTCTTTTATCTGTGCATAATCTTCAGAAATTTAGTCCTTGAGTCTCATAGCATCTCAGTGTGTCACTACTCTACCCTAGGTCCTTCACACATTTTCGCGTTCTTACTCTTGTGTCTACAGTTCATACCTCAGCCTCAGTGCACTATCAAAATACTATTAAGCATAGTCATCGTAGTATTGTTAATGGATTTTCATAAGGAGTTTAAGAAAAGAAGTCCTTGACTGGAATGTGAAGACGTGAGTTTCAATCCAATTGCTCTTCCAGGGCTCCAGTTCCTTGCCTATTGGACTGCCATGGAACACTGTGTACCTCACAGGACCGTTGTGAAGATTGCATGCCCTACAGTGTAACACCTACAGCACCCTTCACAGCCTTTCTGTGGTGTTAGAGTCATGATTATTCTCTATCCTCTTTCTTCAATAAATGATTATTTGGATGTATGTTATACCACTGTGCTACGTCTGAGTCCCCTTTTTAGTGACTAAATCAATTTTTATTATTTCATAGATCAAGATATGGAAAAGCAGAGTTCAAGGCTAAACACAGCTGTGCAATAGATGAACTCAGCTTCTCCATCTTACTGAGTCCCTTGAATGGTTTTCCTCTTGCCAAAGCCTTGGCTTCGTAAAGATCTTATTATGGGGCTGGCAAACAACAGGCTATCATAGCAATATGAGATTTTAGGCATGGGCTTGGGTGTGTGCATGTGTGTACTCATGCACATGAATGTTGTAGAGAGTAGCTTTGGGGAGCAGCCAGTTCTCACAGGTCTCTAATCTGCCTCGAAGCCTCTTCCTAATGAGGTGGCTGCAAAGAGCTTGAGAACTGAAGCCCTGGAAGCTGGAGTAAGGGTTTCCTCCTGTCACATGCCACCCACGGTGACTGGGCCTCCAATGCTGGCACAGACAGTCAGAAGCCAGGACACACTGTTCCTATATGATTCATTCAGTTTTGCCTCAGGATCATTTTGAAGCTGAAGGATGAATGGCCCTGTCTTTATATTGGACAGAATCAGGTTTTGTGCTAATTTTTTATTCACTATTCTAAAGTCCCTTGAGGAACTCATTATTTAAAATGACTGTTAAGGATTACTTAAAACGCCCTAACAGGACAATAATCAGCCAAGCCAGAAGGAAAATTAAAGCCAGTGAATGACAGTAGAATTCCACATGACGACAGGACCCTTGTAGGCACAGCACCCAGTTCAGAATGAACGTGCTGCCAGTCAGGAAAAGGGAAGGTCTCTGAAGATTGTTTCCTTCCTTCCTTCCTTCCTTCCTTCCTTCCTTCCTTCCTTCCTTCCTTCCTTCCTCCCTCCCTCCCTCCTTCCTTCCTTCCTTTCTTCTCTCTCTTTTTTTTCTTTCTTTCTTTCTTGCTTTCTTTCTTTCATCTTTCTTCTTTGTTTTGGGAACCAACATGGAGAATGTGGTTTTATTAAAATTAATATGAAAATGTTGCACCCCACACTTCTGGGGCACTTAAAGTAATTTAAACCATTTTCCAGAGCAAAGGCGAAGAGAAAATAACATTTTATGGGCACAGAGAACATAGCACACATATTAACTGTAATCTTCAAAAGGACCGTGACAATATTGAATTGTCACCATTATGCAGATGAAGACTTTGTAGCTTGGAGAAGTCAATATTGTACATTAAAGGGCAAAACTGGATTTATACAGATTCATGTCAGCCCATAGCTCTTATCTGTCTCTTCCTAAATTTTTTTAAAATTTATTTTGAGACAGGGTCTCCCTGTGGCACCAGCTAGTCTGGAACTCACTATCTAGATTAGGCAGAACTCAGTCTCAGAGATTTGCCTGCCTCTGCCTCCCAAGTGCTGGAATTAAAAGTGTATACCATCACACCCAGGTCTTCCACCAAAAATACGATATTTCATATCATATCTATATCTACTTGTAAAGGGCTAAATTTCCTATTTAGAAAACAGGCCCTGGGGGCTAGAGAGATGGCTCAGCAGTTAAGAACACTGACTGTTCTTGCAGAAGACCGGAGTTCGAATCCCAGCACCCACATGGCAGCTAACAACTGTCTATAACTCCAGTTCCATAATCCTGCTATGAATATTTTGGTGAATTTTCTTAACTTTTCTGCTTCATAGAAGTAGATTTTTTAGGTTAAAGAATATGCATACCATCAGCTGTAATGAATAATGCCAAACAATTATCCAAAGCGGTTGTACCAACTGATCATCCAGGCAGCAGTTTACGACGTTTACAACACCTGACCTGTGCCATTACTGAGCAGTGGTCTTCCTTTTTCATTTGGTATATTCTAGGCATGTAATGGTATTTCACTGAGATTTTAATTTAGGTGAAAACTATGGACTTTTAACTTCTTTCTCATAGCTGCACATATTTTATTTCATGGCTTGTATTTTTGAGGCAACTACAGCTTTTGATTTCATGTAAAGGACCTCAATTGTATCTGACCAGGAGAAACAACAGCTCCATGAAGGGTATCAGTAACTGGTATCTTTGAGGGAGAGCCAGTGTATATAGATTGTTTCAAAAAGAAGCCCATGTGTACATACATATACACATATACACACACCTCTTACCACAAAAGTACAGCATAGCCATGCTTAATGCTGCTCTATTTATAATAGCCAGGAAATGGAATCAATCCAGATGTCAATTAGTGAGTGGATAATGAAATTATGGCATGTATACACAATGAAATTTTAGTCAGCCACAAAGAAAAATAAAATTATGAAATTTTCATGTAAGTGGATAGAACTGGAAATTATTATAGTAAATGAGGTGATCCACACTCAATAAAACAAAAATACCTTCTAATATTTATATATGTGTGTTCATGTGGGAACGGGTGTGAGTAGAGTTCATGAAACTAGAAGGGGACTGATGGGAAGGAAATGAGGCTTTAGGGAAGTGGAGGGGAGAATACAGACGAGATGGGACATGAAAGTGCAAAGGGGACCAGAAGGGTAAAGTGGAGCAGTAGGGACAGATTGAAGACAGAGGGAAAAAGGAAGATCATCCAAAACATAACATCTACGAGCAGTGAAATCTGTTACTTTGCATGCTAATCTTAAATTTTAATTACTTTTTTTAAAAGGGGGGGACATGAGAGGCAGTCAGTAGGTATGTCACAGATTATGCAAGTAATCTGATACCCCATCCTGTCTCTTGCATGCCATTTGCCAAGAGCAGCCATTCTTCCAGCCGTGCATTAGAGTGCATTTCTGCCATCTTTAAATATGGTCTGGCATTCTGATTCACTCTGGTGAATAACACAGCAGAAGTAACAGAAAGTGAGTTCACCTGAGGCCTGGAACCTGTTCTTGTTTCCAGTCCTTCAATTGGAGTCTCCCTGAGACACCAGGTGATCACTCCTGCCCTAGCCTCTGGGAGGATGAGAGAAATCTGGACCACAGGGCAAATATCCAGTTGAAAGCATCCTGGTGGGCCAAGCAGAGTCTTATAGAGCCTCATTGAAGACATCATAGCTTGTGACAGCAGAATCTCAGAATACCTGTTGATGGGAGAAGAGGAATAAATGCCTGTTGTTTCAGTGCACTGAACACCAGAAATACTGGCTGTTGGCAGAGTTGTGTTTTATACATTTCTCCTACAGTTGTCCCTACTTTGCTGAGTCTAAATTCCTATGGCTCTATGTTATTTTCTTTCTAATCTTCTGTGTTCCAAGAAGGTCAAGTGAGCTATGAGTCTTCCCCTCCTTGCTTCACCTCCACTATCTTGAAGACCCCTGGAAAAGATGTTAAGAAATCCCTCAGTCAAAAAGAGCTCTAGGAAAACAAGCCGTGTTCTATGATCCAATTTACTTCTGGATGAGGACTGCCTGTCAGTTCCCAAGTACAGCCCAGGAAAGCCAGGAATCGCCTGTGTCAGCACACGCAGCTCTCCCTGAACTGTGATGTGCTGCCAAACAATCCTCCTCCCAAAGCAATCAAGGCACCCCTTTGCCAGTGATGAAAACACTGCCTTTGATGTCTCACCGGATCTGTGCTAAAGTATTTCCAATAAAGAAAATGACTCTGCAGAAATCCTGTCTTGTTAAAGAAGTGATGTGTCAGAAAGGGTCTGAGCATGGTCTTAAATTCACAGGCATAACTTGGAATACCATTAAATAAGACTCAGATCAAGCAGATAGGAGATGGAGCCTGCATTCAACATTTCTAACTAGTTCCTGGGTGGTGCTGATGTGGCTGGTCCACATTCAGTAGCACGGAGCTAAAGCACAGCTTCGGACAAACAGGTCTGTGGACCATGGTGGCTTCCTCAGCTTTCTCTTCTGCTTATTGGACTGGCACAAGAATTACATGAGACCCTGTAGTTAATGAACTAATCAGCCTCAGGTACCTAGGATGTACAAGGGTATTGCCTTAAATAGATACGCCCAGTCTTTCACAGACAGTCTCCATAGAAACAGGTCTCAATTCTTAATGGAATGTCCATGCCCTAGTAGCTTTTACTGTTTTAGCAGATCCATGATTTTTCAGCATCCTTGAGATCAGTACTAAAACAGAGGTAAAATACAAGTTATAGAATTAAGGTGTCATATGTACTATTTAGTCTAAGAATTAAAAGTGGGAGGTCACAGAGGGTCTACACTGAGTCAGGGCTCTTAAAGAAAGTGTATGCTAGTTACCTTTGATCATGACTCATTTATTCCTAGTTCTATAGCCCCCAGTGATAAGCATTCCCCCTTATATCAAAAGGCTAATTTGATGAGGTTCCATATAAGAGTCCTATCTTACACTCTACAGTCTCTTATTCTTTAAAACTTGGCCCACTCTGGCCTTCTGTGTGCAGGGCTCAGGGACCATTGCCCAAGAGGGGTGGAAAGATTCTACGAGCCAGGACTGGTGCATGAACACAGGGAAGTGGAGGCTTCTGAACCACTGGAAGCTTGCTCATGTGAACTTGTGGCAGTAGTGGTGTCAAGCACGGGATCCATGTCAACTCAGTTGAGCGAGGGGCCCAGGGGGAGGAGAAAGTGGGTGGCTGGCCAGCACTAGACTGAGAACCATTCTAGACTGATTACTGCTGGGTGAATGTATGGAAGGATACATGGAGTTCAGTGAGGGGATGGGGGAAACATGAATGGGGGAGAGGGTCTGAATTTGATTAAAAACTGTTACAAAGGCTCACAAAAAAAAAAACGAGCTAAAAAAGCTAATTTGAAAGAAGAATGAATTTGTTCCAAGCAAAAGAACACAGTAAGATTTTCAAACAAATTTTCTTCATGCAAATCAAATAATCAGAGAGTAGAAAGATCCAGGTTTACTGTGGTGGTTAATCTTGTCAACTTGATTGGACTGAGAATCATCTAGGAGATCAGCAGAGCACACCTCTGAGGGTTGCACTGGTGACAGAAGCAGTAAGATCCTGAAGGCTCTGACCTAATGAGTAAATTAACCCCTGGGTGGATTCATAATATGATAGGATTATTAGGAAATAAGGAAAGGTGGGAGGTGGGCCTAGCAGGGGCCATAAGGAACCAGGCTGCCCTATGGGCTATATCTTGCCCTGGTCTTCCTATGTTCCCCTTTCCTCAGCTTCCTGTCCATCATGATGTGAACTGCTCTGCTCTGCCATGCCCTACCTGCCATCATGGATTGAACCCTCTGGAATAGTGAGCCAAAACAAATCTTTTTCTTTCTAGGATTTTTCTGTCTGCTATTTTGGTGGCAGTGATGATAAGCTAACTCATACGTTTAGGAATTGAGGAGAAGTCTATCCAATAGATATCTTCCTGAACTCTTATGCTGCATATAGTCCAGGGGCCATAACAATTAGCATCATATGAAAGTTTATTACAGATAAGAAATCTTAGGTCTCAAGGCAGACCTACTGAATCAAGGTGTCTACGCACAGCCCAGATGTCTACATTTCAGCCACATCTCCATGTGATGCTTGTTCAGCTTGGAAAATGTGGCTTTAGGGCCTTAGTCTAATAGCATTTAAGTTGGTCATTTTCCATTTCTTAGAATGATTGAACTACAATATAATTTGATCCCTTTCCATTTGTTTGAGCTGGAATCTGTACTTTATCATAATCCTCAGGAGATTTGTGTATGCATATTACAATTTGGGAAATAATATTCAAGCTCTGTGTGTGTGTGTGTGTTATGTGTGTGGCATATGCACATGATGAGTATGCAGGAATATGTGCACATGGAGGCCAGAATAGAACATCAGGTGTCTTCTTCTATCACTCTCTACCTTATTGCCTTGAAACAGTGTCTCTCACTGAACCACTGAGGATCCAGCTATCTCCACCTGTCTCTACCTCCCATTGCTGAGGTTAGAGGCCAGGCAACCATGTCCCATTTTTAACATGAGTGGTGGGGATTCTAACTCAGTTCTTCAAGCTTATAGATCAAGTGCTCTTACCCACTGGACCATCTTCCAAGACCCTCCACCTGAGCAGAAGTTTTCCCTAATTTATCCTAAATGGAACAGATTATGTAATTTACAGAATCAGACAAAATACAAATAAATTTCTAGAAAAAAAAAATGGAAGAATCTGCTGAGTGCTGCCCTTGCATTAGATTGAAGCAAATGAGGAATGAATCCTCCAGGCATTAATGTTCTGCTATGTACGTGCCATTTAACCAAGTTTTGGGGTGTGCTGGGCTTAAGTGAAGCCAGTGATAGATAACTATCTTGTTGCAAAAAAAAAAAATTGGAAAGAATTCTCATCATGGCAACAATTTACAAAAGAATGTCTCCAGTGCTCCATTTCTAGTCAATTCAGAGGAGAGGCCGACACCGAAGAGAGTGGGGGAGGGTTGTCCTTTGGGAGTGGATGAAGTATTCCTTCCCAAGTATTGACCCAAGGCTCTGGACTTAAAACCGACTGCTTCGGCCAGTTCTGATTTCCTGGAGATCCTGCATGTAGAATGAGTACTGTGCGGCAACGCCTTCTGGTCCAGATTCCTCAGTGAGTCGCTTCAGCCATCACTTTATCTCGCCCACTGCTTGTACCTCACAAGCTCGGCATATCAGTGCAGGTCAGCAGCCATGCATGGGCTTGTCTTCGAGTTCTTTCAAAATCTCAAGATAAATATGGAGAATGTGGTCCTTTATGGGTAACTCAGCAAGATACGGTACTAAAACAAGCATCAGAGGCTGTAATAATGTTCATACTTTACTAAAATTTAGATAGATAGAAGACGATAGATAGATAGATAGATGATAGATAGATAGATGATAGATAGATAGGATAGATAATATGTAGATGATTGATAAATAGATGACAGATTA
>NW_008332087.1:2639657-2643898 GCF_000622305.1 Nannospalax galili
TAGATAGATGATTGATAGATAGATAGATAGATAGATAGATAGATAGATGATAGATGGATGATAGATGAGTATATGACAGGTAGATAGATGATAGATAGTAGATGATGGATAGATGATAGATAGATAGATGATAGATGATAGATAGATGATGATAAATAGATGATAGATAGATAGATAAATGATAGATAGATGATAGAATGAACTGATGCTGATATATATATGTACATATATATATATAAATAAACTTATCTGCCTCCTTTACCAATCCTTCTAAGGAGTGCATACCAATATGTAATTAAATATGGAAGGTTTTATTAGGAGAAATGATGTGGAGAAAATAGGGAATGAGTCCAGATGTCAGTCTTTGTATGATACACGTCTGAATCCTATAAAGGAAAGAGTGAAGCAAAAAAAGTTCAGTAGAAGCATCCTGGACCACTGTTTACCTAAGGACGGGTTTATTTACAGGGACAGCAGAGAGTCCCTAAACCAAAGTAGGCTTCCAAAGGTGACGCATGTGTTTCTGAATTAAGCCTTCCCTGGTATTCCTATCATGGTCAGTCATTGGTTGGAAGCAGCCTCTGTGCAAAGAAGGCAGAAGTTATCAGATAGGGGCAGTTGGGACCCTTGATCACTGCCTTTGTAGATGGAAGTCTACAGTGTATAATCTCAAGTCTGTAATTTTTCTTTTTCCTCATCATCAAAATTACTAAGGGAATAGCTGGTATTTGAAGGTCCCTGTGTCAGTCTATTTCACATCCCACTGAGGATTTCTTTAATATGAAGGCAGTAAACCTACTTACCTTGATTATTCCACGCCATCAGAGCAAGTTATCAACTACATATCTATAAGAAGGCTCGGTGCTCTTTCTGGAAAAATAGGGGAAACTTTGGAACTGTTTTGTAGGACTTGAATGATGGATAGTTATCCTCCATCAAAGAATGAAGTGTGTTGTAGGCAGCCAAGAACAGAATAGATCAATGTAGTGTAGAAAGTGTCCCTGCTGGACATAGCAGTGGAATTCTGGCAGATGGGGTCTTTACATCATTTTGCAGTGGTCCTGAAAGCTGTCCTCTCACATATCTCAGATGGGGTAATTGTGCATTTTTAATGAAGGGGATTGAAAGAGACAAACAATGGATGCACTGATTTAAAAACTATCATAGGCCTTATAAATAGGAGACTACATTTAAATGTACTGCTTTTCCGTGAGGCCTTGAGGGAGTCACTTCAGTTCTCAAAGCTATAAATTCCTCCCCTGTGAAATAATGATAATCATACTTGATTACTGATTAAGCTGGTTTTTCTTACTGAATGGGATCCTTACATGTCAACTTTTGAAGTGTCCTGCAAAGGGAAGGTGGCTGTGTGATGAGGCTCATGCCCTCTGTTATGGTTTGAATCTGTGGGGTGCTCTATAGACTCCTATTTCAAATGCCTGTCCCACAGCTGGTGTACTGTTTAGGAGGTTGTAGAACTTTAAAGAGGTTGGACCTGGCTGGCAGAAGTAGCTCACAAGGCATTATAGCCACACCTGCCCTGCTCCCAAACTATGTTCTGTTTTCAGGATTGTGGTGTTTACAGCCTCTACCATACACTCCCATTGCCACACCTACCATGTGCCCTGAAATCCTCTAAGATCATGAGTTAGAAGAAGTCATTCCTCCCTAAAACTATTCTGTCACAGTGACACAAAAAGTAACTAATGTGTCTCGGAAGAAACCCTCGTGTGTGTGTGTGTGTGTGTGTGTGTGTGTGTGTGTGTGTGTGTGTGTGTGTTTGTTGCATTCACATATATGTAGGTGCACACAACCAGGCATGCATGCAGAGGCCAGAGGAGGATGTCAGGTGTCTTTGTCTTCCTCTATTGTTCTCTGCATTATTCTTTTGAGACAGGTCTTACTGAACATAAACTCACTCTTTGGCTAGGCTGTGTGGCCGGCGAGCTTCCAGGGTCTGCCTGTTTGTCCTCCTGTACTAAGGTTATAGGTACGCACAGCTATGCTTGGTTTGTTATTCAGGTACTGGGAATTTGAAATTAGGCCCACATGCTTTTAAATCAAACATTCTTTCCCATGGAACCATCTCCCCAGCCCAGAAATCTTTTTATCTTTTTGAGACAACGTCTCACTGTAACCTCAACCGGCTTAGAACTTGTTATGGAGACCAGGCTGGCCCCAATATCACAAGAGTTCCATTTGTTCTGCCTCCTGAGTGCTGGAATTAAAGGCTTCTATCACCATGCCTGGCTATAGAAACCATTTATTTTAAGAACATGAACAGATTAGAACCATACGAAGAAAGCTCCAAGGAAATAGAGTTTAACCATGATTGGATATTACTTATTCTGAAAAGTTTTTCTTCAGACTTACCAGTTCGTCCCTCAGTACTTCGCAATCTACATCCTAACCCACTATGGAGCAATGAAAAGGCTTTTAGACTTGGGGTCACCCCTCATTAGACAAATCATCTGCCAAGAAGCCTAACGATACTTCCTTTGTGCCATGGAATTTCAGTGAAATGGGAGAAATTGGCCATGACAAGTGAAGGCTATAAATGGGCAAAGGGAGGGGCTGGAGAGATGGCACAGCAGTTAAGAGTGTGTACTGCTCTTGCAGAGGGCATGGGTCCAGTTCCCCAGCACCCACATGGCAACTCACAACTGTCTGCAACTACAGTTCCAGGGGATATGATGCCTTCTTCTGGCCTCTGTGAACACAAGGCATGTAGGTGGTGCACAGACATACATGCAGGTAAATACTCAAACACCTAAAATAAAACATAAGTAGTTTAAAAAATGAGCAAAGTGGCATCATCAATGGGAGTCAGAATATAAAGGGAAAATTGAATGGCTGTCATAACTCTGAGTCTTTAATCTACATCACCTTGTGCAAACCACACCTGCTTTACAGCTCCAACTTTTATTTAGGATATTTTATTTATTTTTATTTTATGTGTATGAGTGTATTGCCTGCATGCATGTAAGTGCACCTGTATGGTGCAATGCCAGTGGAGGTCAGAAGAGGGTGTAGGATTCCCCTGGAGCTGGAGTTACAGATGGGTACCAGTTGCCATGTGAATCGAACCTGGGTCCTTTGCAAGAGCAAACAATGCTCTTAACCTGTGGGCCATCTCCCCAGTCCCATAATTCAACACTGTTGCTAGAGGTAAATATGGGTTATTAGGATACTGAAGTCATATAATTTATGTGAAAAACATGTTATAAACACTGAGGTATGAGATATGAAAAATGACCACCACAGCTGAAAAATGACCACAAGTGAGCGGAGTTACAAGCCTGCCAGTACCAGTGACATAATTCTCTCTCATTTATGGACAGAAAATTCATCACTTTATTTATTTTTCTTTTATTTGCATGAGTGTTTTGCATACAGCTATGTAGGTGTACCGCATATGTGCAATGCCTGTGGAGGCCAGAAGAGGGTGTTAGATCCCCTGGAGCTGGAGTTACAGATGATCGTTAGCCACCATGTGGGTGTTGGTAACGAAACCCAATTCCTCTGCAAGAGCAGCCCATGCTTTTAGCTGCTGAGTCATGTCTCTAACCCCTACATTTTCCTCATATCCAAAACACTGACAAGCTACCACTAGACAGTGTTGAAGTAAGCAAGTAGTGCTTTAACACTAAAGGTAGTGTTAAAGCTATCCACCAACTTTCTCAGAAAAGACTAAGAGCAAAGTAGGGATTTCTTATAACAAAATTTCAGAGTGCCTTTGGACACCAAAGGACAAGACTGCAAAGTCAAAAACATTTATGTCTATAACTGTAATCTCTTTTAAAAATATTTTTAAGCTGTATTTTCAAAAGCTTGCTGACTAGCAAACAAAGAAACTTTAGAGCATGTGAAAGAACAGACTGAGGCAGGAGGCAGTGAAGCATGGTTTTTTTTTTTTTTTTTTTTTTTTTTTTTTTTTTTTTTTTTTTTGGTCTTTTTTGAGACAGGGTCTCCCTGTAGCCCCAGCTGTCCTGGAACTCACTATGTAGACCAGGCTGGCCTTGAACTTGAACTCACAGCCATCCACCTGCCTCTGCCTCCCTAGTGCTGGGATTAAAGGCATGCTTTTAATCCCAGTATTGGAGAGGCAGAGGCGGGGGAGGGGCAGGGGCAGGGGCAGGGGCAGAGGCAGAGGGCAGAGGATCTCCATGAGATCAAGACCAGTCTGGTCTACCCAGTAAGATCCAGGGCAACTGGAGTTAGAGGGAGAACGTATCTCAAAA